>NC_083608.1:38408438-38711469 GCF_029168945.1 Cannabis sativa | reverse complement strand
TTTTGGATCTTTTAAAAAATTTCTTTTTTTTTTTTTTTTTTTTTGCTATGAAGGATCTTTTAAAAAAATTCACTTCTCTTTTTCTAACCTTTTTATTCTTTGCGGTGCACATGGCACAATCTTATTAGAAGAGCTCAATTCATTTGGGCCAACATTTCCTTGGGTTATAAAAATACTATTCTGGCATGGATATTCTTTTGGATTTGCTACCTTTTTTTTTTCTTCTTTAATATGTATCTTTATATATTAAAAGTGCCTATCTAACGGCATTTCTTGGTTTAACATTCTTGGTTTAACAGAATATACTTAAAAATAAAAAAATATTCTGTTAAATTTAACGATTAGGTTTGATCTCCCGTTAAAAAATAAACCCAATAATTAAACCCAAAAAATTAAACAATCTTTTAAATATTAATAATCTCTTTTTAAATTAAAAAAATCATCTTAGCCACATATCTCTCTAACAAACCTATCTTGGGAGAATATTAATAATTTTTTGGGCTTGGGCTTAAAAAAATAATAATAAAAAAAGATAAAATGGGCTGTAATTAGTATTTACCTTATATGTTTGTGCTTATTTTTAGTTTTATTTTTAATTTTACCACCAAGAGGAGAAGGTTGAAAAATATTAGAATATGAAAATATTATTGGTGCTTATTAGTAATTTGCAAAGAATGTGAAAGTCTATAAATATATAGTTGTGTAGCTATTATTAGATATGAAATGAGATAATAAAACTTTTTTCAATTAGAAGATTAATGTATATTTTACTATTAATAACATACATTATTATAACACAACTATATTTTACTTACTAAATATACTGACACATATTTTATTTTTATAAAACAAATCGTTCAAATAATTATACTATTTTAATTATTAATTCAAATAAAAAACTAAAATATTAAATAAAACTAACACTATAGCTTGACACGTAACAATCACCTAGTATATATATATATATATGAAATTCGTACTAAATAATTTTTAATTACTAGCTCTCTCTATCGCTCTTGAGAATTCTTAGCAATAATAACGTAATTTATTATTTTTTTTTTAAAAAAAAAAAGAAAAAGTAGACAAGTTTTAATTCAAAATTTGTTTATTACTTGACTAGGTCGACTGATCTCCCTTTCCCTGTAGTGTGTAGCCTCTACCTTGAAACTCAAATGCTTTGACGAGAGGGCTCTTACAGTTATATTCCTAAAGCTGTCATGGGAATTTAACGAGGTCCTATATATATACTTATATATGCTATATATGTTATATACATAGCCATGTGGTTAGCTTATTGCCTCTCATTAATTTAATATCAATATATATTTACATATATATATATATATATTAGTAAAAAATTACGTGCGAGGCACGTATACTAAATTTTATGTTAGGTATTTTTTATTATATTAAAAGGTAATACACTTAAAAATGTTTATCTCATCTTGGTTCAACCCAATTTTATGTTGTTCCCATAGGATTGTGTGTTAGATATGAGCTTAGAAGAATAGTATTTGTTAGAATGGGTGCCAGCAATGGCGGTGCTGATGTGAGTTTTATCTTCTGGGAAAATCTAGCTACTCCGACATTACAATTACACCTAGCCTTTCAAAATGAGCATCATCAAAAATTCAAGGATTATAAATTGAAAAGGATATCTTGTTACTTTTGGTGTGCCCAACAAACTCTCTAACGGATAACATTATATTTCGCATATCCCAAAGCTGTTTAAAAGTAAAGCAATATAGCAAGGGAATAGAAGACTTACTCAAATAAATAATTACTTGAGCAACAAAGGATAACTCAAGAATAGAACACTGAATATTACACCCAAATCAACAAAAAGTGAGAAATCGCAGCAGAGAGGCCATGAATCACGACATAGAAGATGAGGCAATAATTCAATAGCAATATAGGGTTTGAGGGTTTGAGATTTAGAAAAAGAAATTATAAATGATTATCCTAAATAATCGCTCATCCTTTTGGGGTTAGTTATTTTATTGAGAATTTTCAGAGATTGTGTTTCCGGTTAGGTTTATACGATTAAAATTTAAAAGTAATATTAATTTATTTAAAAATTAATATTAAAATACATCTTCATAAAAAAATTATTATTTTTGAATAGAAAATTATTTTAAAAAAAAGTTACCCATAAATTTCTCATAAACCTGATTAAAATTTAAAAGTAATATTAATTTTTTAAAAAATTAATATTAAAATACATCTTAATAAAAAAAATATATTATTTTTGAATAGAAAATTATTTTAAAAAAAAGTTATCCATGAATTTCTCATAAAGCAAGAATTCTGTTATATAAGTACACTTTATATAGAATAGATATATATATCTCACCTCTTAATTAAAATTGATATGGCCATATGAACAAATTTATATAGAATAATCTAGGTGAATGTACGTGGCGAGCCACGTATTGCTAGTTTCATTTAAGATTTTGGTTTTTTTAAGATTTTGAATGTATTTTATTTTTAAAGATTACAAATTTTTTGTTTGAAAAAATTAAATATTTATATTTGAAATATTATTTAATAATGTATTAAAAATAATATTAGTTTAATTATAAAATTATAAATAAATTTATTATTGGAGTAGTAGATTATTCTATTTAGTCCTTTTTTTAACATAGCATTGTAATGTAAGTTTATATTTATAAATATTCTGTAAAGTGTTAATATTATATGAACATCTCCATTTATAAAACTAAAAAGTGGGTCAATGACAGAAGTGGTATATCTGCAATCATTCAAAGATAGAAGTGGTATTTCTGCTTCCTATGCTTATCTAGAGAAAACATTAGATAAGTGAGGTTAACTTTAATATATAAAGATTTTTCTTTTTTAAAAAATAAATAAAAAAAAATTATTAATATTCTTCCAAGATAGGTTTGTTAGAGAGATATGTGGTTAAGATAATTTTTTTAATTTAAAAAGAGATTATTAATATTTAAAAGATTGTTTAATTTTTTGGGTTTAATTATTTATTTGTTAACGGGAGATCAAACCTAATCGTTAAATTTAACAGAATATTCTTTTATTTTTAAGTATATTCTGTTAAACCAAGAAATGCCGTTAGATAGACACTTTTAATATATAAAGATATTATAAATTATATTATAAGCATACTGTAATTATCAACGGGAATCTTTCTTTTCAAAACAAAATTTTGAGTGAATGGTTAATCATGCATATCGAGATAGTTATGACTGTACTTTTGATGAATTTTTCTTGTTAATATTATTGACAAAAAAGATAAATGCACGTATTACATGCGCAAAAATTAGTGAAAAATGAGGATGACTTAAAAAAAAAAAAAAGTGCTGCTGGTTCTAATTGCGAGTTTTGTTTTTCTAAACGAGTAATTTGCGGCAAAAATACTTAAGTTTTCTCCCGAGTAGCAGATAAATACCTAAGTCATATTTTTGGCGGTAAAAATACCTTCCGTCACACTTCTGGAACTTCCGTAGGTACCTCTCCGTTATGTGCCAAGTTAGTGTCCACGTGTAACTCATTCATTGGTCCATGTCATTAACTTTTTTATTTTTTATTTAAAAAATCTAAAAATTCATTTAAAATCTAATAAAATAAAAAAAAAATATCTAGAAATTCATATTTTAACTAATTAAAATTAAAAATCATTAATTATATTTTTAAATTTCTAATTAACCCCTGATTAAACATATTAGATTAACAATGTCTATGAACAATGAACTGATTAAACATAACCGTACAATTAATAAAATCTCACAAAAATATGGGTATGAACAATGAACAAGAACATTGAACAAACCCATCAAAAAAATATGAATAACACAGATTAAAATTCATATTCATCTTCAAACTCTAACTCTAACAATCAGATACATAATTAATACTTTATTTGTAGTTTTTCAAAAATCTCAAACAATGATATATTTTCCCTAAAATCTCTCTCTCTCTCTCTCTCTCTCTCTCTCTCTCTCTCTCTCTCTCTCTCTCTCTCTCTCTCTCTCTCTCTCTCTCTCTCTCTCTCTCTTATCTGAATCTAAAGAACCCCAAAACAACGCAACAACAACAACAAAAACTTTCCAAAACCAGAAGAGAACCCAGAAGAAAACTAGGACATACAAATCCAGAAATCTCAAAAAATATTTTTTTTGCTTCTTCTTTTTCCTGCATTTTTCCAACAGCCAAACATATTTACAAGATGAAAATAAATTGGGAGGAGAGATTTCTACTGGCCTCGATTTGCTTTCATCAGATCTCGTCCTCCGTCGTCGGTGCTCCGCCGATCTCTTGAAGTCCTCCATCTTCTTCAACCCTTCGACAGTGGCCAAACCTTGATCCCAACTCTTTCAAGTCGGCCGTTTATGGCTAGAACATGTCATCTTCCTCGCTGGATCAAATCTAAGGCCTCCTTCATCTTTCCCTTTCTTTCTTTTACTCGATCTCTCTCTCCTCTCAATCTCAGATCTATTTCAATCTCTTAGCCTCTCTCTCCTCTCAATCTCAGATCTGTTTTAATCTCTCTCTCTCTCTCTGTATTTTCTCGATCTCCCTCTCTCTCTCCTCTCAATCTCAATCGTTCTTGGTTTGGTCACACACTCTCTCTTTTCTCGATCTCTCTCTCCTCTCAATCTCTCAATCGTATTCTTTTTATTTTTTTTTTAAAAAACCAATCCTATATTCAATCTATTTCCTCTCTGATTTAAAGGTTAGTTTTTTTAAAAAATTTAATTTAATAAAAATACTTAAGTTTTATGTGTATTTTAATTTTGTAATTTTTCTAATTTAAAAAATAAGTTTTATTTTTATTTTTTTAAACATTTTAAATATCTATTTATTATTTTTAAATGATTTTTAAATAAGTTTTAATAAATTTTAAAATGAAAAATAAAAATTAATGATGTGGACTAATAAAAGGATGACACGTGGACACTTACTTAGAAGAAAACGGAGAGGTACCTACGGAAGTTCCAGAAGTGTGACGGAAGGTATTTTTACCGCCAAAAATATGACTTAGGTATTTATCAGCTACTCGGGATAAAACTTAAGTATTTTTGCCGCAAATTACTCTTTCTAAACATGTTATTATTATTTATTTATTTTACTTTTTTTTTCATATTTTTGAGTGGTGTCTGATTGAATTGATCATTAGAATACTTTAGTAAGGACGGTTGTGCATGTTTTTTGTTTTTCCTATAATATGATGTTTGAGGAAAGACCGTAATTAATATCTCTTAATTATATATATGTGAAACTATAATATATATATGTGGTATAGTTTCTCCAAATGAAAAAAATCTCGCCAAAAGCTATTTTTAGAAAGACGTTCACTTGCGAAAGCTGGTCCTGGAAGACTTCCTTGTTCTTCAGCGAATGGTCTTCAAAAAAAGCTAGCCTTCCTCCAGGATGGAGTGGCTAGTTGTTCCTCTTGGAAAGGCAATTTCGGATAGTCGACTCTAGCAGACTCTATCCTATCCAGAAACTTCTTCAACGAGTGTCTTTGGTCCGTGATCTCAAAAGCTCATATACGTTCTCGAATGTACTAAGACTTAAGTTGACGTGGAGATCTCGCTCAAAGGAGAGTTGGTTAAGTTAGTTGCTCACTAAATAATTTAACAACTTCGACTCTTGCAGCCACTGACTTTAGGATTTTGATCCTACCTAAGTCTATAAATATCATCTTGACTTGTCGTTTTTCAGAATATGGTTCGGATTGAGATTGAGATCGAGAGAGAGAAAAGATTAAGAGGTAGAGAGAGAGGTACAGAGAAAAGAGAGAGATTGAGTTTAGATTTTCGTAAGAAGAATCTTCTGTTGATGAAGAAGATTCTTGGGTTAAAGCATGGACGGAGCAAACATGAAAAGTTAGGGGGCCCAAACTATATTGTAAATTTAAGTATAAAAAATTTTAATATTTTTATTAAATTCATAATTGAAATTAAACTACAGAACGTCTTTTTTGCATATCATGAAAATCATCGATAAGTGAATCTATACTAATTTTTTTTTTTTTTTTTGTGATTTCTCTTTTAATATACATGAGCAAACAATCACTTAAAAATTCATCTTCCATCTTGTTGCGAAGTGTAGTCTTCACTATATTCATTGCTAAAAAATATCATTCTGTGGTAGCAGTAGAACTGGAAGTGTAAGTATTGTTGGGGATTATTTTAGTAGGATCTAGATTTACTACCATCTATAATGTTTCACATCCTAAATATGAATTTTGTAAAACAATAGAATTTAAACACATATAAAGTTCAAGTAACCTTACATTGATTGCATTAGAATTAAATCTCATTCCAATGAGATCTCTAACCTTTGTATATTTTCTATCGTAGAGTATTATCAAGATCTGAGCCCGATTCTCCTTCATTTGTTGTTGGATTCTTCTGGGCATGTACTCAATCACTATAAGGGGCAAAAAATTGAAGAGAAAGAGAGAGAAGGATTCAAAATAAAGAGAGAATGGAGAAGGCTCAAATTTTGACTGAAAGGCTTAAGTGTATCAACTGTCTATCATCTGTCAATTTAAGTCTATCACTATCTATTTATAGGAATCCTTCTAAGTTTAAGTTTGAATTATATGACATTAAAAAATTGATAAATAAATGGATAAAAAGAGCTTAAGTAGCCGGCCATAAGATGTGGGCCCCACTAAATTACAATTTTACCATTTTACTCAATTATTTATCATTTTCTTTCACAAATGTCCTATTTTCTAATTGAATCACTTAAATGTCAAAACTATCTAGTTAATAATTATAATTAATTATCAAATAAAATTACCATTTAATTTATCTATTGATAAAACTTAATAAAGTCTCTTAATTAATAAATAAACCCTAAAATCTCTTTTCTTCATAATTAAGCCCTAGCTTAGTGAAAATTCATAAATAAGACATAGTCTAATTTTAGAATTATAATTGATTAATTAAAATCAATTAACTGAGTCTTACAAGCAGTATTGTCTCAACTAGTATGGGGACCATGTGCCTATATAACCGAGCTTCCAATAAGTAGATCTAGAAATTACCAAGTAAATTCCCTAACTTATTAATTCCTCCTTGCACTACTACAGATTTGGAATTGTAATCTCTATTATATATAGAACTCTCTATATGTTCTACGATATAGAAACGCTATGAAATTTAACCATCATTCTAATCCCAATAACCAAAGATCCTCTATAGATGATTTACATCAAGTAGGGACAAATCTACTGTTTCACCCCTCAATGTATTTTATCCTTAAAACACTAGCTTCCTATAAATGATATTTGAGTAAACTAATATAATTACTGAAATAAGAGCTCTTTCATTTATCTCTATTAAGCCAAGTTCAAAGGAAACTATCATTTCACTTCTATGTCCAGATAGATACTATAGATTCCATATCTACGATTAGCGCTCCCACTCAATTGTATTATCATGTTCCCAAGATGTATGTGTGACCTGAAACAATTGGTAGGCTTTAACTAACAGCTCTAAGAACATAAATAACACTCTTGAGATCGAACCTAACCATATCAGGATTAAGATCTTTTGATCTAAGATCAACCAGTGATATTAACTTAGAAATATACAACGGTAATATTATAATATCTTTACCAAGATCAATATCAGTCTCAGTCTAATGTATACTCCATCCGATACTAGCATACTTTGCCAATATCCTAGAGAGAACATAACACTTATCAAAGGTATAAGTAAGTTTTATTGTTGACTATCACATCAGTGTAAATTTACTGCACTGATGAATCATGAGACATTATCTTTTGAAGCATATAATCACAATTACCTTCCACTGTGTTGACATTACTGTAATTGTAAATAACTATTTGTTCTCGATTCAACAGAAATTGTATATCAAATCATAAACATGAAAACTACTATAAAACCCTAACATTTTTTCTATTTTTTTTTCAATAAATTTGAAGAGAATATAAAATTCAAGTACTACTGTTTGTATGCCCTTGATGTTATTTTGCTATGTTCACAAACTAATAATTAATATTAAGGGCTTACAAAGATAATTCCTTGGGTGAAAAGGGAAATAGTATGTCAGCCTAAGGCGATGGGTGGGCTTGGTTTTTGAGATTTTCAACTTTTTAATCAAGCTCTTTTGGCCAAGCAAGTATGGAGGTTATTTTTATATCCTGATTCATTGCCTGGTTGAATTTTGAAACATAAATATTTACCAAATTGCTTTATCCTTGAGGCCACAGAAAAAGTTGGTTCGTCTCATCTTTGGTCGAGTTTGATCTGGGGAATGGATTTGCTTAAGTGCGGTCTTCGCAGATCTATTAGAGATGGAACACAAGTTAGAGCTTTTAAGAACCCATGGCTCCCGTGTTCGAGGTCTTTTCAGCCAATTACGAGGAGGATTAATGATGACTGTCGAGTGAGTGAAATTATTCTTCCATCTAGTACTTGGGATGTGGGGAAGCTTCAACAGGTTTTTCTGCCAATGGATGTGGATATAATTCTGTCTATTATATTAGCGAGGTGTGAAGTAGAAGATGGTTGGTCTTGGCACTACGATAGAGATGGGGTTTATAATGTCAAGAGTGGCTACTCATTGGCGTGGTCGCTCCAAGTTGCGAAGGGAATTGCAGATTCATCCAGTTTAACTCGTTGGTGGAATTGAGTATAGAATCTCAATATGCCACCAAAGGTGAAAGTTTTTGTTTGGCATATGTTCCATATTTAGTTTTACCAGTAGTAACACAACTTATCTCCTGAAAAGTTCAGGTACCTTTTTGATGTTCTCGGTGCGGAGAAGAAGTTGAAACTCCTAAGCATGCTCTATTTTTCTATTCTGGTTTGATTCTAGTGTGGCATCGGTTGGGGGTGTGGTCGGTGCTCCGTCGATGTGCATATGGACCAATGTAGGAAAGTCTCCTACTACTCTTTGACAGGCTATCCCGTGAGGCTTTTGAATTGATGATGACAGCCCTTTAGTGGTTGTGGTATGATAAGAACTCAGTATTATTTGGCAACAAACAGCCAAAATTAAATATTATTCCAAACTTAGCCAATAACCATCTAGCAGAGTTTTAAGAGTATGCTCAGCGAGACCTTCATTTGGGATTGGGTCTTGCAAACTTAGTTGTAAACTGAGCTACTCGATGGATGCCACCTCCTCCTGAATCCTTTGCTCTAGCGACGAATGCTCCGGTGATTTCGAGAAAAGGCTTTGTTGGATAGTGATATAGGATGCAGAGGGTGTGGTTTGGTTGGCGTAGTCATCAGGTGTGTTAGGTGATTTCTCTGCTAATGTAGCAGAGCTGCTTGCCATTCATCTAGGGTTGACTCTTGCGTATCAATTTAGTTTCAATATCTCTATTTATTAATAGTGATTCATCTGTGGCAATTGGTTGGGTTAATAAGCTTCACATTAATTTTAGTTTTCAGTCTATTTTATTAGATATCTAGTAGTTGTTGGTAGTGGTTCTTGCAGTATCACTCCGATATCAACGAATGGTGTTGTCCATATTGACAATCTCTATTACTAGTTTATAAGCGATCGTGTGTTATGCTTGTCTTTGATTTTTTAGTTCTTTTATAAGAGCGGATTTGTCGTAATGAATTTTGCATTTATTTCAAATATATATATAGATATAGATATATCTGATGTGCCACCTAGTGGATTATACTTGATGAATTCTATACGTTCCATATTTGACCAAGTCACTAACCTTCTTTTACTAGCAATACCTATCAATAAGGCCATGCCCATGCCTTTAAATCCTTGGTCAAATTGAAATGACATGTTCATATAAGGATTTTTCTCTTTTTGTAGATATATCAATATAAAAATATATAAATTAAGTAGTAGTTTTCGTTTTGTTGGGTTCAAACTTTATGCACCATAATAATGCAGTGGCAACTCGAAGGAAAACTCTTGCAAGTTGGCAACGTCCCTCTTGGCCTCTTCTACATATATGGACGATAATAAATTTCCCAATAAAAAGTACTCAAAGCTCTTTTTGGACCAAATTATATACTGTGATTGGATTTTGATTATTTGTTATGGCCTACGTACCCCTGATGACCCCACATTTGCTTTAATCTCACGGTTCGTGGAATTAGAGCACTATTAATATAACAAATTAAACCACATAATATGATAAAAAGATCATGTACATTTCTTATGTGCCATGGAATAAGATTAATGATTCTCTTTTTGGCTTGGAAGAAAAAAAAAGAAACAAATTGATAAAGAATACCCACTCTCTCTCTCTCTCTATCTCTCGTATTTTCCATGAGGAAGGGACCACAGCATAGAGAGAGAAAGAGAGAGAGCCCAAATAATGCCCAAATTAAGAACGCTCAACGAATGTATTATTGAATTCTTAAAATGTATATTAACGATATTAGTTTAATAATTAAAGTGAAAAAAATCGATCACCAAATAATAATGAGCACTAAAATTCCACTAAGAAAAGAAGATGCACATATATAAGAGAAATAATTAGTTGGTGATGATCCATTGTTAAGTTAATTGGTAGCTAATTAAGATTAGAGAGATTGGGAAGAAAGAGAATGCAAGGACATTATTGTACAAGATATATAAAGAGATAGTACAAGCATATATTCAAATTCAGGCCCACCTTCCACTTATTGATTTATCACTAAAAATGGTTCAAAGAGACAAAAGCGTTTGATAATGAGATCAATGGGAGGAAAAAAAAAAGTTGATTATGGCATGGAGGTTAGATAAAAAAGCCCATGTCTTATATACCTTAGCTAGATACTCACCAAATTAATAGTAACATCCACTCATATATATGATACATTAGTGTAACAAAATTTGTTGATCTTGACAGAGATATTTAGAGTAATAAAGATATTATAGGCTAGGCAGGTGACTCTTCTATTTTATTATACTTTTATAAAATACTTGAATTATTACACTAATTATTAATTAGTTAAACCATATCATGCTTATTGATCTAGCTAACTTTCTCAAGATTCATTCTACTCATTATTTTATGCTAGCTTAAGCCTTAATTAAATTTTTGATGCTTAGAGAGAGAGAGAGTATAGATGGAAAAGTGGAACGATGGTCAAAAATTATAATCTCGAATAATCTTGATATTCTAAATATCTAATTATCTTGTTCCACTAATTCTAAGATCCTCAATTGTATTTAAGTGACTCTAATGTCTAAAACGTTGCATTTCACTGTTACTGAACATAAAATATAAAATTCGTAAACTTCACATATAACATATATAATAGAAATCAAATATATTTCCATAATTGAGAAATTATTTTCCTAAATCCTATTTCTCACTATAAGCCCTAGTTCTACAAAGAAGCGGAGAATCATAAATTACTAATTAAATCTCTTAAATATTTGTTAATTCTCATGATTTAACTATGTGGTCAATACAGTTAATAACACTTAACAAATTTATTTTAGAAAGGGTAGAAGTCTATTTTCTATCAAAAAAAAATGAGGTTTAATTTATTGCAAATATCATAATTAAATGGTTTGAATATTAAAAAATTGTAATGGAGATTTAAGTAAAAAAAAATTATTTATAAATATTAATTACTCAAAAAGTTCTATTAAATATACTAATTAATTATTATTTTTTAAGCATATAGTTAATCATAATTAATTTAATTTTATAAAAAAAAAATATTTACCTATTAGTAACTTGTTATTAAATGTAAAAAAAAAAATGTAACCATCATAGTTACATTAAAAATATAACTATTGAATATTCACTCATATAAATATATATCTATTCTATATAAAGTGTGCCAGAATTCTTGGTTTATGAGAAATTTATGGGTGACTTTTTATTTATATTGAAAATAAAATGGGTTCACTTTTTATTTATATATAATAAAATAAATAAAATAAATCCCATTACATCCAAAAAAAAAATACAATTGTGTTTTTGCTGTTGTACATCTACGATTAGATTTTCTAAATATACTTATGTTATTTATTAGTTGGATTTTATTCTAAATAAGAATTTACTACTATTTATATATTATATATATATTGCTAAAGAATTTTTCTATTTGTTTTTTTGGCTCGAGATCAGGTTATAATTGTTTGGCTCCACATTTATTCTATATAAAATATGGCTATATAGCAGAATTTTTAGTTTATGAGAAATTATTGGGTGATTTTTTTTTATTTTTATTTAAATCACTCTTATGTTTTCAAATTTCAATGATTATCACTACATTGAATATTATTAATTTTAAAATTATGATATTAAAAAAAGTAAAAACTAAAATAAAATTAACAAGTGTGCCTATATAACAGAATTCTTGGTTTATAAGAAATTTCACGGGTGACTTTTTATTTATATTAAAAATAAAATGGTTTATTATTAAAAATAAAATAGTTTATGAGAAATTCATGAGTCACTTTTTATTTATATATAATAAAATAAATACCATTACACCCAAAAAAAAAAATACGATTGGGTTTTTACTGTTGTACATCTACGATTAGGTTTTCTAAATATATTTATGTTATTTAGTTGGATTTTATTCTAAATAAGAATTTACTACTATTTATATATATTATATATATATATTGCTAAAGAATTTTTCTATTTGTTTTTTTGGCTCGATCAGGTTATAATTTTTGGCTCCACATTTATTCTATATAAAATATGGCTATATAACAGAATTTTTGGTCTATGAGAAATTATTGGGCGACTTTTTTTTTTATTTTTATTTAAATCACTATTATGCCTTCAAATTTCAATGATTATCACTACATTAAATATTATTAATTTTAAAATTATGATATTAAAAAAAGTAAAAACTAAAATAAAATTAACCTACGTGACTTGGCACGTAACATCTATTTAGTATATATATATATATATAAGTTTACTATTAATAACATACATTATTATAACACAACTATGTTTTACTTACTAAATATACTGACACATATTTTATTTTTATAAAACAAATCGTTCAAATAATTATACTATTTTAATTATTAATTAAAATAAAAAACTAAAATATTAAATAAAACTAACACTACATGGCTTGGCACGTAACAATCACCTAGTATATATATAAGTGGCGTTGAAGGACAATAAAAATATATATTTATATATATAAAGTAGAAAAATAGGGGAGTGATATGTCACTCTAAAATCACTCAAAATAACTCTATCTATTAATCTCTTATTTAAAATAATACAATAACACTCTAAAAATACTCAAAATAATAATTTCATTTAATTTTCTCATTTAAATTAATTAAAAAAAATTATATGCTATTTCAAATCAAAGACTATTTGAACTTATATAAAAAAATCAATTTAATTGTATCTCAAATTAAGATTATTGATTTGACAAAAAAAAAAAAATCAAAGAATATGAAATCTTATATAAATAATTAATATAATCGTATGATTCAAGAATTTAAAAAAAAAATAATAAAAAAATTCAAAATATCTATATAAAAAACATTTGAAAAAATATCAATATACATATAGTCTCTTATACATTTAATTGCTCCCTAAAATTGATTTGATTTATCATAGACATAATTCTACCCTACTACACTACTACTATTCTATAAAAGTTTTGGTACTATTTTCTTCAAAGTCCTCTCAATTTATAATTAGGAAATTTTATGGTGAATTTTATTCAATTTTATCAATTATTTTTATAAATTTTTATTTTAATTTAGTCTTTTATTACCCTATATTTTTTTGACAATATCTCATACTTTTCTGTATTTTTTAGATCACAAATTATATAATGAGTTTTCCTTTATAGATTTCTCAATTTTTTTTTTTGAGATCATTAAGCTTTATATACCAAATTGAACCATGTAATATTGTTAAGCTACTATACCTTATTTATGGTGTTCTCTTATTCCGTTTCTTGATGCTTGAATTATTTTTTTCTTTTCTTCTTAAAATTTGATTTGAATATTTAGGTATATTACAAAATTTGATATATTTACTATATAATTTAGTGTTTACTTTAATTTTATTTCTCTTTCTAACGTTCGTTTATTTATTTTAGTTGTATATGGCTATATTCAAATATTATGTTGAGAATCGAGCTATATTTAGTTTTTCATTACAATAATGCCAAAGCACTTAGAAATATGCAAGTAAGGAATTTATAATAGAGTTTTTTGCAGCTAAACCATTTCAACTATCATTCTATTTCCACTTAACCTTTTCAGCTCAAATTTTAGTGGTAAATTCCTCCAAACTACTGAATTGTTAGCAAATTTAATGTGTCATCTATTTTTTAAAGTTAACTATCAACATGGACTCTTTATGTGTACACTCTTGTACACGTAGTACCTTAATATTAGTACACCTAATATTATTATTTATTTATTAACTGCCACGTGTCACATGTACAAGAGTGTACACATAAGTAGTCTATGATGGCAATTAACTGGATGACACTTTAAATTTGCTAACAGTTCAGTTTAGAAGATTTTACTGCCAAAATCTAAGCTTTGAGTGTTAAGTGCAAATGAAACAATAATTGGAAGTATTTAACTGCCAAAAACTCTTTATAACAAAATCATTCAGTTATGTATAAAATATTAGTAGTTACTTAACTCAAGTATATGATTTGTTTTATGCACAGAGCAAATTTATTTTGATCAATAGTGACAATTACAAATAAGATACAATGATGACAGCGATTACAAGTGAGATACGGTAATGACATCAACTTTAATTTAAATAATAGCAATTTGGAAATTGTAAAATAATGGTATTTTTTTTCATTAGAATATTGGAAAATAAATACCATATAAAATGTAAAATAAAAATATATATATTTATATTTATACTAGGTGAATGTACGTGCCGAGCCACGTATTGCTAATTTCATTTAAGATTTTATTTTTTTCTTGAAAAAATTAAATATTTATATTTGAAATATCTTTATATATTTGAAATATCTTTATATTTGAAAAAATTAAAGATAGAAATGGTATTTCTGCTAAACCATGACACTTGAATCATCGGGGCAAATTAACACCAACCAATAAGAAAGAAAAAAAAACAGAGAACGGTTTCAAGGTGGAGTATTGTGTTTAATATATGAGTTTGCACGATTAGATTTAGAACAATTACAAATAATGAGAAAGTAGATACAGAATTAAATCTAATCAAATTTAAATTTAAATGGTATATGATTTAGATATTTTTAATTAATCTATTTAATATTTAATAATTATTTAGTAAAAAAAAATATCTACAAACATCATAGTGAAAAAAATAATAACAATAAAAAAAATAGTTATCCTTATATGATAGAAAAATAGAAAAATTAAATTTTATTATCAATTAAAATTAATAATTATACATGTATAATTAATAGGTTAAAAAAAAGAGTAAAAACATATATTATAGATAGATATATAGATATAATTATTAATATTCTCCTTATATAGGTTTGTTAGAGTGATATGTGGCTAAGATGATTTTTTTAATTTAAAAATAGATTATTCATATTTAAAAGATTGTTTAATTTTTTAGGTTTAATTATTGGGTTTATTTGTTAACGAGACATCAAACCTAATCGTTAAATTTAACAGAATATTCTTTAAGTATATTCTGTTAAACCAAAAAATGCCGTTAGATAGACACTTTTAATATATAAAGATATGTCATAAAATATTAAAACGCTTGTGATAAAATAACTGCCATATTTATTAAAGTTTTTCAAAAATTCACACATTTGCTGTAATTTCCACAATTATGAAAGGAAGGATTGGGCTTATTTTTGTTGGGCTTTAAAAATTAAGAGCCCAGTTTAATTTAGACCATTTCATTTGGTTTTACTCCATGCATATACTATAATAAAACAACTTTTTCAAGAAACTAATAAACTTATAAGATCATCTCCAATATAAATTTTATAACAAATATTTTAGCGTAAAATGATTTTATTATGTTATATTTAGCTCTAATTTTATAATTGTACTTCAATGTTTAAGGTACAAAATATAAAAATATATATATTTTTTTTTGTTATTTTTATACTTTTACTGTTATAACTTTTTTTTATATTTTTTATTGTACCAAGTTTTACTTTTGATAAAATTTGAAAATGATGTGTTTCAGTAAAATAATAAAACAATTAAGAAAACTAAAAAATAATACCATGACTTGAACAAGGTATTACACCTTTGTCCAAAAGCTTATTTCCCCCTATCTCTAAGCACTAAGGGAACTCTCATGGAAATAGCTTTGGAAATTATCAAGCCTTAGGGTTTTCTAGCAAAGTGCTTTCTTGATAGAAAACTTCTCATCTCTTATTCTCAAATGAGCACATAGACCTCCTTTATATAGTGTTTAGGATATCACCATTTAAAATTTAAATTCATAAATCATAACCTCCATGGATGTTATGGACTCAATAAAGAGACGTAACTCATGCACACCATAACTCCTATAGAGTTAAGAATTTCAAATTAAGATGTGTAACACCTTTTACACTCTTAATGTTGGTGATAATGGTGGAGGTTACTCATAGTAACAAGTAACTCTCCTATATGTTACATATTATTAGTTTATTACACATATTTAATCTACATATTATATTATTTAATAACTTTGTAACATATACTTAACCAATAAAAATATTATATCAAAATATAACAGCTACATGACCTAAAGCTCGATAGTCAGATTCTGTACTTGAACGAGACACCATAGCTTGTCTCTTTGAGGACCAAGACACAAGTGTATCTACAAGATAAATGCAATAACTAGCCACACTCTTTCTATCATTTGGATGGCATGCCCAATCTGCGTCCAAATAACCAGTGATGTTAAGCTGATTAGAAAACTTGATGTGGAGGTTGTGATTTATAGAGCCCTTTAAGTACCTTAGTATCCTTTTAACTGCTGATCACCAAGGTGTTGTTATGGGGCCCTACAAGTATTGACTTGGTTTGTTTACTGCGAAAGATAAATCTGGCTGAGTATGAGTTAAATACTGCAGGCCTTTTATGATACTTTTGTAGTTGGTAGGTTGCAGCTGCAATAATTTACCGTCAGCTTTGGAAAGGGCTCTGCCAATCGTCATAGGTGTTGAACACAATTTTAGATGAAGCATTCTTGATCTATCAAGTAACTCTTTGATATATTTTGCTTGGCTAAGATAAAGGCCAATTTCAACTCTATGTAATTCTTGTTGGAATTTTATGCCCTAAATAAAATTTAATTTTACTGTAATCTTATATACTTCCAATAAAGATAAAAAATCATATCTTGACATTACCATATGCTTCGTTCAAATGTTAATTACGTGATTATAAGTGTAATGTATAAGTTATATTAAATCCCAAATATATTATTATTTACAATTATAATGATGTCATCACATTAGAAAGTAATTGTGCTTATATACTTTAAATTATTTAATCCCATAATTTCTTAGTGCACAGAATTTACACTGACGTGATAATCAACGATGAGTTTTACCTACACTTAGTTAAGTGAAATATATTTTCCAAGGCATTATTAAAGTAAACTAGCATCAAATGTATTAGCTATACATCAGACTAGATCGATATTGACAGTTGAAAAGATATCATAAATTACTGTTATATCATTTCTAAGTCAATGTCACTTAGTTGATCATAGATCATTTGATCTCAAGAGATAATTAAATAAATATGTTGATATTAAAATATATAAATAAATAAATGTATTAGCTATACATCAGACTAGATCGATATTGACAGTTGAAAAGATATCATAAATTACTGTTATATCATTTCTAAATCAATGTCACTTAGTTGATCATAGATCATTTGATCTCAAGAGATAATTAAATAAATATGTTGATATTAAAATATATAAATAAATAAATAGGAAAAATAATACTTAACTTGTACATTAATTTTAATTAATTTTAGAACCACTTAAGTTAATAATTTTTTATGTGTTTATTTTGATAGGAAATTAGTACTTAAGTATTGAAAGCTAATTTAGATAATTAAATTTAAGATACTAAAGTAATAATTTTATTGAAAATTTTATTATTTGGGTATAAAATTAATTTATTAATTTTGAACCTGCCCAAAATTAAGTAATTTTCATAGAAATTTATTTTAAATTGAAAATTTACACTTAAGGTTGGAAAATAAATTTATTTACTTTCACAACTACTTAAGTTAATAATTTTCATTAATATAGATTAAAATTTATACTTTGGATATAAAATTAATTTTATAATTATTTTATTTCTAAGTTAGTAATTTTAATAAATATATTAAAATAAATTGTCAAACTAAATAGTTGAATAAAAATACTACTTTCTTTAAATAATGAGCTTTATTTTATAGGACATTAGATCTCCATTGTTGGTCTTACATTGTTATTATTTTTAATGGGACCTTGTGGCCCTTGACGTCCCCCTAAAAGATGGTCATCCATTAGAAAATTTAACGCACGGTTAAATTATCTCAATAGATAAGTATTTAATAGATTTATTTTCTAGTAGACTTATCCCTAAAGATGACTGCTTAGAATTGGGTTTATGAATATGAAATAATAGTAGAAAGTCATAAAATAAGAATAATTTTGACTCTCTCCTAAACGAGACAACGTCGGATTCTTATTTTGATCGAATAAAAGGTTGCTAAAATGTGTTCATAGAAGAGCTCATTACACTGTTTAACTGATGATATATTTGACTCTCGCCATAAATAGGGCACTGCATATAATTTGGTTGTTAACCTTGGAGAGTTTTAGATATGCTGATTTTTTTGTATTTTTCCCATATGTTTCATACTTGATTACGTGTCTATAATTTTTCGAATATGTGATTAGAATTTGTATTGGACATAGCATTGATTTCTGCTATTGATTGTGTAGTATCAATTTTGACCTTTCATTGTTGATCTAACTTAGCTTGTTATTTTTAATGAGACCATCCCCAATAGATTGTTATCTGTTAAAAAACATAATAGTGTTAGATCTCGTAAGATAAGTATTTTGTAAGTGCAAAATTTAGTTGACTCATCCCTAATTAATAGATGACACTTTAGACTAGTATTTATAGTACCGAAACAATGAAAAAGCTCATAAAATAAGAATAACTTTGACTCTCTCCTAAACGGGACATCGTTGGATTTTTATTTTAATTGAAATTACTCCTTAGACTTCCTCCATAACTTTTTTGTGAAGAAATTTCTAAAGATATACATCATTGGAAAAGAAAGAATATAAACTTTTATGACGATGTTGTTCTATTTTCTTCTAAGAAATGAGTGACGCAGATGAATATATTCTAGATATTCTATCCAAGAAATGATAACTATTTTCAATTTTTAGAAAATGAGATTGAATCTCATTCTTACATTGCTACTAAACATCGATTGGACATAAACTTAAGATTATAATTTTGAAATCAATATTAAGCATTTTGTATGGTTGACTTAGAGTTATAATATCATTTAGTGACAGCCCAAGCTAGAATGATATTTTAGTTTCTAAATTACACAAATATTGTGTTTAACTTTCACAAGTTTTAATATCCACTTCAATGGATCAAACTACATGTTGATGTATGAAAATGAATTTGAACTATTCTAAGACCAAGTAACCATTAATATTACATGAAAACTATTTGTTGTAACGAGATCTAGGAATCATATACATCAAAAGACTAACAACGATAATAGATTATCTATGGCACTATATCTTGCTCATAGTGGTTTTGACAAAATCCTTCTTTGCAAAGAGAACACGTGTTAAATAACCACTTGGATGGTATGTTTATCCTTGGACATAGGGATGTACAAGCTAGGAGTGGTTATGAGTAATTTGTCAGATTCTTAGACGATTACTATAGGTATTTACCTTATGCTGGAAGTTTGAAATGTTTGAAAATTTTTATGAATTTCTAGAAAATAAATGTAAACAGAAAGTTGTTAAAAATCTTGCGAACTGATAGGAGTGGAGAAATATTTGATATGCAATTCAAAGATCATTTAAATGAACTTAGAATTGTAATTCGTCTTACCTCCTTAGAATATCGAAACCACATATTGATAGAAATGATTAGGTGTAATGACCGCTTTAGTAATTTGATTTAGTAAAGGTAATTAGCATTAATTTCTGTTATTTTATGATTATTTATTAAATTAATTATTTGTGAACCCCAATATTTAGAAATAAATATTAGAGTTGTAATTTCTCAATTTCGAAGATTTTATTAAACTCTAGGGGCATTATTTGATTTATATGTGAAATATGTTATTTTTGTGATTTTTGCTCGGCGACAACAGAAAATGCGATGGATGGCTAGTTTGATCACATGGGTAACTTTATAACCTTATTTCGTAGTGGGAAATATTTTAGAGAAAATAAAATATTAGAATTAAACGGGATTATAGAATTTGACCATTTTACCCCTAGCTTAAGAAATACCTTAGTTTTAAGTTAAGGGGCATTTTAGTCATTTCTTTTTTTAGGTGATTAGGTGGCTGCCTAATTAGGTGACACTTGGCCTATTAGTTTTCAACAATGATTAAATGAATTTTTCTTAAGTCTCATTTTAGGAAAATAAGGGAATTGAAGGAAAAACCAAATAGAACTCACCCTCTCTCTTTCTCTCTTTCGGCTGGGGCAAAACCCAGAGGGATTCACCCTCAAAGTTTGGTGTTTTTTTTTTTGGATTTAAGCCAAGGAATTGGGCATTCTTGAAGCAAAGGTAAACCCTAGACCATTGGTTTCATGTTTTCAAGCTTTTTCTTTAGTTTGAGTATGTGATTTCTGAGAATAGGGGCTGTTAAGGTTTAAAGTTTGTGCAATCTGATTTCTAGGTTGATTTTGAGTTGGTTTTAAGCTTTGGATATTAGTTTTGGTGTATGGTGGTGGAATTAAGTATGCTTGAGCTTTGAAGCTCAAGTTTAGGGCTTTAATGGCATCCTTTGATTTAGTGACTTTTTCTGGGAATTTCTGGTTGGATTATATTGTGTATGCATTGTACAGGTATACTTGAAAGTTTGGTAAAGTTTGGCTTGATTTTGAGGTCATGGGGGCATTTTTTTCGGGTTCCCAACACAGAACCGGAATTCCGGTTCTGGGGGACCTGTAGCAACCGGTCGACTGGTTGGTGTCCCAGAACTGGACTTCCGGTTGGGAACCGGTCTGCCGATTGGGGCAGTTTTTGGAATCTTAGTTTTTCCCATTTTTGAGATATTTAGGGTATTGCCATGTTATTTATCGATAGGAAAACTTTTAGTTTCAAGTTTAAGTCCCCGGAAAGTGATTTAGCGAGTCACTCATCTATGTTATAATTAATGTGATTAGGGCATCCATGTAGCACGAGACTTTCCGTTCAGATCGGCCAGAACACTTGAATTCAGAAAGAAGGTAAGAATTGTATATAATGTGTGATATAGATATCTGAGTGTATGTATATGTTATGTGTATATGCATGCTTAAAATGTTAGTTGCACTACCAACACTTATACAGTTATGGTACAAAGTGCATTGGTATAGTGAATGTTATCTGAGAGTACCATGATACCAGCACAAGTACGGAGAGGTAGTGGGAGTACGTGGTATATCACTCAGGGGTACTCAGAGTATGAACAAGCCCTACCAACACTCGTACATCGAGGTACGTAGTGTATGTGGTATAGTGGCTATACCCTAGTATGGAACGTTCGTACTCATCTGTTAAGCCTTGTAAATAGGTGTATGGGCGCCTAAATACAAGTCAGAAATTATACGATATGTTTTATGCTTTTCTTGCTGAGTCTGTCGACTCATAGTTCTACTTTCATGTGTAGGTAAAGGAAAGGCGAAAGCTGAACAGGAGTGAACCTGAGCTCGGATGAAGTTGTACATGTCGGAGCAGCGCGACCTGGAGTTTTCGGTCTCGGGACATCTGGGGATTATATTTTGTAGTCGCTGTGCGACTTGGTTTACGTGTATTTTAAAATGTTAAGTTTAAAATAGTTTGAAAACGGGATCCCGACACTTGTAAATATTTTAATATCATATAAAGTATAATATTTATCATAAAAGTTTTAATTTATCACGTTTTTCAAGAAAAATCTTTGATTAGCAAAGATTGCACCGTAATTGAAAAGCACTGCAGCGTGCCTTAGCATTAGGGCGTTACATTAGGTATATGATTAGTTCTAGTAACTACCAAGTTCCTTCTAGGGAATAACCTTCGAGATAGAGAATGCCATTTTAAAATATCGTCCCATTTAAGACTAGGTTCCAAGACAACCTTAGAATGATGCAATGTTCATGTACTTAGTGTACTTCATTAATAAATCTAGGGATGCCAAAATCACTTATTGATAGAAATGGTTAGTTACTAGTAGCTACGAAAGTCCATCTAGAGATATGCCTTAGAGATAGAGAAATAAAACCAAAGAAAACAAGCGTACTTATATTCTGAAAATAATAACAAAGAAGAGAAATAACTATAAAAAGTGACCTAAAACTTAGGCTAAAAATAGGCTAACACTAACCATATCTCTTCCTAAATCTCTCTCTACTGCCTACGCACCACCATCATCTTCCCTGGTCTTCCTCTCTTCCTCCCATCTCTGACCATCGTGTTCTCAAAGCAGCACTATGATGGAGATCCTTGCCACCACTAACCCCACCCACCCCTCACCCTATTCTCTCTCACTTGCGCTATTCTCGAACCAATACCATGAAGGAGTGGCGTTAGGAGAAGACTCATAGGGAGCCATTCTCTTTTCCTCCCTCCAGCAACCGTTTGCTCACCACGATGAGATCCTGGCCCGAAAACCCCATTCATCACTCTTTTCTATCTCTCTCCCTCTCTCTCATCTGCGCACACTCTGGCACTGAAAGAAGATTCAAAATCTCAGTTCCCGTTCTTCTGAAGCCACTGAACTCCAAAAACCAACCTACAGTGCATAGCTCCCAAATCTCGTTTTGGTACTTTGTTTGGCTTTAGTTAGATATTTATCATTTTTTTTATTGATTTTCTTGTGGATTGTTATATGGATTTGAGAATTGAGGAGAAAGAACCATGTAGAATCAAAATTGTTTTTTGGATTTGAGATTGTTTGTGGATTTATTTTTATTGTGTTTTATAGGTTGATTTGGATCTACTAAACACAACAGTTTGGTTATGGGGGTGGTTGCAGTGGTTGTGGCTATGATTGTAGAGTAGTAGTGGTTGTGTGGTAGTTTTGTTGGTCATTAATGGTGGATAAAGATGGTTTTGGTGGTGGCAGTGTTGTTAGTACAAAAAATGAAGAAGAAACAAAAACTAGAAAAAAGAAAAGAAAGGAGTAAAAAAAAATTGTTCTCCTTTTAATTTTTTTAAAAATGATTTATTTTTAATTGTAAATTAATTTAGTATTAAAATTTATTTTTTTAAAAAAAAAATTATTTGCTTGGACTAATAATATTGTGTTATGTGTATAATGTATCTATATTGGCCGAATTGAACTGAGTCATGTTAGCAAATAACGGGGTTAGAGAAACGAAAGTAGTTTTAGGTAACAATGTAATTCTAAATTTTACTATCAAAATTTTAGTTTTGGACATTAAATACAAGCAAAATCAAATCTTAGGGTAATACGGCTAGGGCTGAGCATGGGTTGGAAATGGGCCGACCAAACCGGCCAACCCAACTCGAAATGGGCCGAAACATGGTCATATTTAGTGGGCCGAAACTCACATGGGTTGAAAAGGGCCCAACTCACACCAAATGGGTTGATTTCGGCTGAAGAATTTTCAACCGCATGAACCCAAACCGAGTCGGCCTAGCCCAACTAAAATAAAAAAAAAATTAATATACATATAGGTTTTTTTTATCTTTATTCTTTACATTAGATTTTATTTTGAATGAAAACCCTAAACCTAATACATAACCATTCCTTTCTCTCCTTTGTCCAACTCCAAACCCTAACAACCACTCTTTTTTGTTTTGAAAAAAAAACTCTCTCAGTGCTCTCACTCTCAGCTCAGTCAGGAGGAGGAATGGAGGATCAATCTTCTTAGCCAGTTAGTCGTGGCCCTTGCCCTGTTTGTGGTTGTGCCTCCCATCTAGTAGTCTTCTCCCACCCGCTTCGCGCCAGCCAGCTGCACTAGGCACCACCGTTGAGCTCTCAGTCGCGCCAGCCAAAACCGCGGCAGGTACCACCACCGTCCAGCTCTCTAAACACACCAGCCGCACCTACTAATTTCTTTATTTTTTTCTCTTTGCTGGATGGAAGTAAAAGTTTGTAGGAATTAGAAAAGACTAATTTCATAAAGTTAGTAGAAATTTCTTTTTTCTCCAAAAAGATCTCATTATTTTTTCTTTTTCTTAGAAATTTCAGGTCACCTATGGAGTTTTCCTGTCGTAATCCATTTGGTCACTGCTCAGGAGCAAGTAAGGGTGGACATCTCTTTGTGAATCTGTGGTTTTGATCTTGTGATGTTTGTTAATCAATTAAAGATTTTGATTTGTAAAAGTTTAGAAATTAGGAATTTTGTTGGACATCTCTATGATTGTAAATGTTTTTGATGTATATATTGTATATTTACTTAATATTATATGAAATCTGAATATTTTTTTGTTATATGACATAAGGGTTAATGGGTTATAATCCAACCCAACCCAACCCAACCCATTAATGAAAAAATAGGTTGGGTTAGAAAAAACATTTTTTTACATGGTATACTAATTTTTGACATTTTTTTACAAAAATATTGTCAGGCGGTATTTTTTACTTTTTTATTGTATTTGTTTATAAGTTTCATACTGCAGTATACTGTGTTAAGTTTCACTGGTGTTTTACTAGTGTTCTACTGTTGTTTTGAGTTTTACTGTTTTGTGTTTTATTAGTGTTTTATAAAAACACAGTATTTTTGAAAAATTTCCGTGTGACAGTATTTTTGTAAAAATTAACTCAAATTCCAGTATTTTTGTAAGTTTCCCTAGAAAAAACTCAAGATGTCAATGAGTTAAAAATCTCTAGCCTAATGTCATTGGGATGGGTCATTAAAATATCAGCCCTAAATAAGGCTATTAAAGAAAAATCACACACTATAATCGTTCGCAAGGAAAAGCCACGAAGTTCTGAAATCCCCAGCTGGAAACAACTCTGGACTCACGAAATTAATTACTCCAACTATGTAATCAGACATATTAATTAAAATAATTAATTGAAAATAAATATTACCAAAAGGAAAATAAGGCACCAAACTATTCCAAGTACTATATGAACATGTGGATTAATTTTGTCCAACAAAACACATAAATATTTCTTTTGAGTGCAAAAAATTCTGTAAAAACAAAAAAAGAAAAGAATTGTATTCCTCTACTTCAAATTATCAGGGAAAACATTAAAAACCTATCCACATATATTATTGAAATAAATAAAAATTAATAAAAAAAATTACAAAACTGAATTTAATAATTAATTAAAGCCACAAAGCACCAGCTTCTTTCAAAAGAGGAACTAATTCTCCAGATATATGAGCCGCCATAACCCGATCCAGTCCTCCAAACAACTTACCGCCGATGAACACGGCCGGAAACTGAGCCGACGGTAAAATTTCACCGGAATCACCAGCAGCAGCAGCAATGGTTTCGAGCTCCTTAACAAGGCCAACTTCCTCGGCCTCATCGACCTCGTAAACGGCGGGATTGACGCCGTGTCCTAACAGAAGGTGCTTAACGACGTGGCCCATGCAGCAACCTCGCCTCACGAAGACCATAACGGCGTTATCGGTTACCAAACCGTTTAAAGCGTTAACGTCGACGACGCTTCTTCTAAACGTTAAAACTCCTTTACTATTACTATTCACATTGCTAGTACTTTCCATGACCACAGCAGGAAGACGACTAAGCGGCGTCGTTTGGTGAAGGGGTGGCCATGATTTGTAGGGAATTGCTTGTTGCATAGTTTAGATTTTCAATTGAGCAAAAGAAAAGACAGAGAGAGAGTTTTGGATGACAAAAATGGGTATGAAAATGGTGAATTTAAATGGAATTTAAGAAGGGTGTGATGATGTGGTGATGACTTTAAAAGTTGAAATAGTCTACGTCAACGGCAGTTAGGCTCGTGTTATGCCTCACGCGCTCTTTTCCTATTTGCTTTGTTGCGCCTGACGTCCGTCCATGAGTTTATTTTATTTTATTGTTATCTAAAAAAAGAAAAAAAAATTGGATGAGATTTATCGACAAATATTTTGATTAATAAAAAATTGTAGAATTAATTATAATTACATTACCTTATTTTATTACTGGATGATGTCATTTAGAAAAATATATGACTAGCTAAGCAATATATACCTAAATTTAACCTCTCCTACAACTATTTGTAACTTAAAACAAAAAACAAAATCTTATTGGGTTTGATTTTAAGAATTAAAAAATCTGATGTGCACGAAACATCATTTGGGTTTAAAATGCATAATGATGATGATGATGACGATGATGATGACATGTTATGCAGGTTTATGTCGTGTGCGTTTTTGGTTCAATTCAATTAATAGACGTCGTTTGTATGTAAATTAAATCTATATCATATGTTTTTATTTAAACGCAGCTGAGCTGTTGAATGGGGTCCATCCATAATAAGCATCATACACGGACACAGTTGGTCCAACAATACTGATCATCATCATAATTAAATAATTAAATGTGAAAACCCATGTTGTTCATGCAACCACACGTCACATTCCCACGTTGTTTTTTTTTTAAAAAAAAAAAAAATTATTCTAATTATAAATACGCCACGCCACGGTTTATTTTCTTCCTAAACTTACCTATATAATAACTTTTCATTTGATTTCCCAAAAAACAAAAAAAAACCTATCATTTTATTTTTGAGAAACATGATTTAACGTCAAGATCTATACAGCACTCCACGTGGCTTCGCTTTAATGTGTATGATTCGAATCTTTCTCCAATTTATACCTCAGCAAACGGTAAGTAAATAGTGTAGCGGTGGCTTTTTTTTTTTTTTAAATAAAATTTTTAAAAGAAAAAAACTATTATATTAATTTGAATAAATTACAGAAGAGTTAATAGTGGAGATGAAAATGTCTCCAACTAAGAACAATCAGTATCTACCATAAGAGCGAACTTAGTTAAAGTGTGGGTATAAGTATTAGCAGATCGTGATGCATGAGAGATCTGTGCTCGTGGGAAATAGGATACTAGATAATACTTTACATCTTTAAGTATAGCATGAAAAACAGAAATAAATAAGTAAGAGGATTTCAGTCCTTGAACAACCAAAAGAGAATCTGTTTCTATGAGGTCCACTGAAAGATTGTTCGATAGTAGACATTGTAGACTGAAGGCAAGTCCCAACACTTCCATTTCTTCTGCTCTGAAGTTGCCTCGTAATGGTTTGGACAATGCTGCAACAACTGAACCTTCAGAGTTTCTTAAAACCGCCCCAATGCAAATAATTATTAGAAGTGTCTATTGCAGCATCAATGTTGAGTTTGAGTCTTCCTGGGGGTGGGGCTGTCCATCTTGGTGCATGTGTGAATTCAGAAGGTCTTGAATCTTTATCAGCAGCAGTGGTTGATGGGGCTTTTGATGTTTGCTTGAAATTCTTTGGGAAAGGAAGGTGCATATAAGGCAACAACAACATGTGTTTTTACTGTGTTTCCATGATAGAGTGCATTCCTCTCATGCCATATACTCCAGCAATAAACCAGGACGAGTTCAAATTCAGATGTAGATATGGTTGTTGAAAGTTGCAGCAGAATGTCCTCGCAAGAGCTTTGATCTGTTCTTGACAGGTTAATTGGTAATTTCGACAAATGCCAAACTACTTTAGCTCTTGGATAGAAAAACAAGGCATGATTAATAGTTTCTTCACACGAATTGCAGATGGAGCAGTAAGGGGAGGTTGCTATATGTCTTCGATAGAGTTCAGCTGCAACTAGGAGAGATTTGTGAAATATTTTCCAAACAAATATTTAAACATTGGGAGGGAGATTCATTTTCCAGAATGTAGACCGCCAATGTTAAATCGATGAACTACTGTTGGTATCTTCTTGCTCAGTAAGGTTGACAGGAAGATGATATCGTGACTTCATATTGTAAATACCATTGAATGAGTTGTGCCACACCAGTATGTCCTCTGAAGAAAACAGGTTAAGGGGAATGGTTAGGATGCGATCGATGTCAGCTTGACAAAAATTGGTTTGTAGTGACACCATATCCCATAGCCTATTTTCATTGATGAAATTTGCTACCAGCAAGTTGGAGTTTGATCCTTTGAAAAAATAAGGCTTAAAACAAGTGTGTCCTGGAATCCAAGGGTTGAGTTTACAATTGATCTTGTGACCAGATCCAACACTCCATCTCAAGCCTTTTAAAAGTAATTCTTTCCCCCAAACAATACTCCTCCAAGTTAAGGAGGGAGTAGAACCCAAATTAGGTTTAAGAAAGTTACCATTGGAAAAGTATCTTTGCCTAAGTAGTCTGCTAATTAGAAAGTTAGGAAATTCGATGATGCGCCAAGCTTGTTTTGCCAATAGCACTTGGTTAAAGTGTATAAAGTTGCGAAATCCTAAACATCCTTGTACTTTTGCTTTATAAAAAAATTTTAATTTTTCCAATGAATTGATTTCCCTGAAGCTGAAGAACCCCACCAAAATCTTGCCATCATACTCTCAAATTGGTGACACAAAGTGACAGGCAATCTAAAACAGCTCATGGCATAGGTAAGTATGGCTTGAACAACTGCTTTTAATATAACCTCTTTACCACCAGCTGAAAACAGATGTTCTTTCCAAGAATAGAGAAGCTTCCAAATTCTATCTGTAATGCCTCCAAATAGCTTCATTTTATCTCTCCCAACAAAAGAAGGTAGACCTAGATATTGCTCATGACAGGACTGTATTGGCATGCCAAGGAGATCTTGGAAAAAAGCTTGATCATGTTGCCTTCTGTTATCCGAGAAGGATAGAACACATTTTTCAGGATTTATTAATTAACCTGAAGCTTTGCTATAGATTTGAAGAGCCTTGTGAATGGATCGGGCTGATTGTCTATTTGCTCAACAGAAAAGTACACTATCATCAACAAAAAAGAGGTGCGACACAGATAGAGCAGATTGTGAAACTTTTAAACCTTGTAAAGAACCTATACTCTCCTCGTGTTGTAAAAGATGAGAGAGACCCTCAGAACAAATAAGAAATAAATATGGTGATAGCGAGTCACCTTGCCTGATACCTCGAGTTGGTATCACATTACCTTGAACTGAACCATTCAATAGGAATGAGTATGAGACTAATTATAAACAGCGGAGAATGAGTTGAACAACTGTAATTCCAAACCCTCTTTTGAGCATTACTTGTACAATAAAATGCCATTCCACACAATCAAATGCCTTACTCATGTCTAGTTTGATTGTTGCATAGCCTTTGTAACCACATTTCCTACTTTTGAGAGAGTGCAACAATTCAAATGCCACTAGAATATTGTCCGTTATGAGTCGTTGAGATTACTTATGGCTGAAGTCTCATAGCAATGACCTTGGACACTAGTTTGTAAAGTACATTGTATAGACTAATTGGTCTATATTGAGTGATGTGGCTGGGCTTCTTCACTTTAGGGATGAGAGTGATCAAGGTTTTATTAAATGAAGCTAGATCTGCACCATTATTAAGAACATTTAACACGGATGCAGTGACAAGGGAGCCAACAATGTGCCAATAGTTTGTAAAAAACATGACAAACATGCCATCCATTCTTGAACTTTTATCATCACTCATGGTCTTTAAAGCATTGTATTGCAGTATATGGAGCATAGATGATGTTCTGTGAGTTAGCATCAATGGTAGTTGGAATTGTTGGAAATTATTTTACCAGGATCTAGATTTAATAACAAGTATGTTGGATTAACAACCTAATATGAATTCTAAAACAATGAAAATAAACACATATAAAGTTAGAAAACCTTACAGTGGGTGCAGCGGAATAATATGACTCCTTCCGTTTAGATCTCTAGCCCTTGATTCCTTTCTGTAGCAGAGCATCACCAAGATCTGAACCTGGATCTTCTTTTCTCCTTCTTTGATGCAGAAATTCCATAGTCTTACATACTATGATTGAGATACCACTTGATGTGTGTGGGCACTACTCATTCACTCAAAGTTTCAAAATTTAGAGAGAAGAAAAGAGAAAGAGGCGTGTGAGGCTTTTTCTGAGAGAAACAAAGTGATCAAAGATGTGTGTCTATTTCCTCAAGCCAGCACTTTCTATTTATAGAATTCCCTCTAGGTTTAGGTTAGAATTGCATGGCATTAAAATAATGGAAACTACAAATGGAATTTCCTATGCATAGGGCCGGTCATACAAAGGGTATTGGGCCTCACTTTGCAACTTTCCCATTTTGTTATTTTCCATTCCCATTTTCTCAAAAATGCCAATTTTCCAATTTAACATTTTAAATGCCAATTCTAATTATTTAATAACTTGGAAATAATTATTAAATAATGTTGCCATCTAATATATTTATTAATTTAGACATATAAAGTCTCTTAATCAATAAATAAACCTAAAATCTCTTTTCTTTACAATTTCGCCCTTGCTTAGTGAAAATTCATAAAGTAGACATAGTCTAACTTTTAGAATTATAATTGATTAATTAAAATCAATTAACTGAGTCTTACAAGCAGTATGGTCTAAACTAGTATGGGGACCATGGGTCTATATAACCGAGCTTCCAATAAGTCGAATCGAATTTACCAAGTGAATTCCCTAACTTATTAATTCCTCATTGAATCCACACTTAGAACTTGGAATTGCACTCTCAGTCATATAGAACGCTCTATATGTTCCACGATATAGACACGTCATTAGTTATCCATTGTTATAACCCTAATGTGATCAATGATCCTCTATATAGATGATTTACACTGTAAAGGGATTAAATTACCGTAACACCCTACAATGTATTTTATCCTTAAAACACTTAACCCTGTATAAATGATATTTCACCTAAGTGAAATGAGATCTCCACCATTTATCTTCGTTTGGTTAAGCTCGAAGGAAATCATCCTTTACTTCTATTTGCCAAATAGAAGCTATAGATTCCATATTTATGTTAGCGCTCCCACTCAATTGCACTACCGTGTTCCCAAAATGTCTGTATCACCCTGACCCAAAAGTAGGCTTAACTAACAAATCAAAGAACACGAGTAACACTCTTGAGATTGAACCTAACCATATCAGGATTAAGATCATTTGATCTAGGATCAACAGGTGATATTGAATTGAATAGATATTACGGTAAATTTTAATATATTTAATCAAAGTTCAATATCGGTCCCTTCCGATGTATACTCCATGCATCCGATACTGGTAAACTTTGTCAATGTCCTGGAAAGGACATAACACTTTTCCAAGGTGTAAGAATACCTATCGCTGATTATACCATGTCAGTCTAAATCCAGTGTCCTGACAAATCAAGGAATAAACTTTTGAACATATAATTAAGATTATATTCCACTGTGCTGAAAACGTACTATAATCTTTAACCAACTCATATGTTCTGGACTTAAAAAGAATTCATACATTATACCTATAATCATGAAATAAATCATGTGAACCATTCAACATAAAATGTTATTTCTGATTTTTATTAATAAGTAAATCTGATTATATGAAATGAGTTTTATTTAGGGCATAAAACCCAACAGGAATTATGTCCAAGATTGCATCAATGGAAGGCTGATCAACACCTTGGCTGGTAAAAAGCTCCTGATAATAATCAGAGATTATTTTCAATAAAGCAGGAGCATTTGTTTGGGTGTTACCAGTTGCATCAGTAAGCTTTTTAATCCGATTGTTTTTTAACCTGGAGCTTGTATGTTGATGAAAGAATTTGGTGTTGGAATCACCCGATTGCAACCATGAGATTCTGGATCTTTGATGCCAATAGTCCTTTTCCTTTGCCAATAAGTCATCTAGAATGGATTCTAAATTTTGTAAGGCTTTAAGGTGTTCTTGATCATTTCTTGGTGAGTTGTGGAGTGTTGAAACATGTTTATGGGTCTTAGGGATGAACATTTAGACCCGCAAACCTGAAAAACCTGATCACTCGCCCCAACCCGCTGCCAAAAAACCAAAAAATTGAAAACTCGTGTGGTCGGGTTGGGTCTAACCCAAAAATACTCCACACGGGTTTCAGGTTCGGGTGTTAAAAGTGGATGTTTTTTTAGTTAGGTTCTAACCCGTAACCCGAACAAGCAGTAAAAAAATAATTTTTTTATTATATTAAAAAATAATAATATTATGAACGAGTATGCACATACGTTGGAGCATTTCACACAAAAGATGAGAGGTGAAGTGCAAAGTTCTGAAGCTTTCTTTTAGCGGTGTAAAGTATTCCCTTCTCCTTAAAAGGTAAATATAAATAATTAAATATAACCAACGACTTTCGACCTGTTCTTCCTTGTATTTTTTTGTTTCCCGAAATTCAGCCTAATTCTTCTCTTTGCAACTACAGAATTATAATCTTAATTGTTTGAAATATTCTTGTCATTTTATCAATTTCTAACTGTTGTTGTATTATACTTCCTATAATGGATTATATGTTTATGCTCCTACAGTTGAGTGGAATATGATGGATTTCAGTTTAGAAAAAGAAGGTTTAGTATTTACAGTAGTTGAAATTTTTGTCTGCTGCAATAATATTTTGGTAAAAGATAAAAGGATGTAGCCTTTTTGTTGTCTTTCTTTTTCGTTATAAGAATTTTTGTTTTTCATTCCGTAGTAATGATCCTTGGTCTCATCTTTTCATTATAGGTTGTTGTTCTTGTTAGGGAAACCAAGACTGAGATCGTAATCTAATCTCACAGAGGTAATAATCCAGATAGAATTTTGAGTGATGTGATGAGGTGATAATTACATAAAAAAAAAAAAAAAGAATTGTAAGGTGGATTAGGAGGGCAAAATTAAGCAAGGTGAAGAAGTCAATTTTAGTTGCTGTCATTGTAGCCTTCGTTTATGAAATATGGCGCACAAGAAACAATGTTTGATGGCAAAATTCTAATACAAATGTAGAGAATGTAATTGCTAAAGTGAAAAACATAGTGAAAAAAGAATTACATGTATATGGCCAAAAAAAAGTAACTAAAAGTGAGAAAGAATGATTTGATGCCTTGTAAAGTTTTATAGATATTTAGATTATCCTTACTTGGAGAATTCTATTAGGTTGTATAAAAAGTTTTGAGCAATACACATACTTGATTCATCAAAAAAAAAAAAATACATAAAAAAAGGCCCAAAAAAATATGGCATTTTTAAAAATTAAATTTTATTTGAGCCCAGAAAACATTCAGGCTCAGCCCAATAAAACCTGAACCCGAGCACGTCAAACCCATTATACCCGACCCAAAACCCGCCATACCCAACCACCCAAAAATCAGGTTTGGTTGTGCATTTCAAACACCTAAAATCCAAAACCCGAACCCGACCACCCGAAAACCCGACCCGTGTGCAGCCCTAATGGGTCTCTTTTATTTGCTTCTTTAGTTGTCCAAAAGTTGACTGATGCCAAGATTGGAGTTTCACAGCAACATTGAAGATGTTTTTAGTCAATTGTGTAATGTGATTTGTAGAATCATTGGACCAATTATCAACTATTATTTCAGAGCAGTAGTCTTCCTTCAACCAAATTTTTTAAATTGAAATCTGGACTTAAAGCATCTCTCTTCTGGTTGTTCATCATGTGCAGCAACTAACACTTTTAAAGCTTGATGATCAGACTTGTAATAGTCGAGATGTTGAAGTGATGATGTTTGGAAGGTGGAGTCCCAGCAGTCATTCACAAACCCGTAGTCAAGTATTTCTTTAATATTCTCTCTTCCTTGACTTTTATTACTCTAGGTAGTTCTTTCACCCTCAATAGGTAATTGATTAAGACAACAATCAACAACTGTTGATCGAAATGCTTCAATCTGGGCTAAATTCCTTGTTGAACCACCAATCTTATCTTCATGTGATATTATTTCATTGAAGTCACCTAGGACAAGCCAAGGTGATAAAGTCTAGTAAAGTGCAAAGAAGGACCATCAAGACTTTCAATGAAGTAATCAATACGGTTAGTGGAGTAGTTATTGAGTGAAACAGAGACATGAGATTTCCAAAGTAACATAAGACCACCACCTTGGCCTTCCAGAGGGACTTCAAGTCCATGAGGAAAATGAAGTGTATGACGAACTTTATCTATACTTCCAACTTTTAATTTAGATTCAATAAGAAACAACAAACAGGGAGCATGCCCAGGAACAAGCAAGCGGAGATGTCTGAATGCACTCGAGTTCCCCAATCCCCGAGCATTCCAACTAATGAAATTCATGGCTGGGGCGGTGTTGCATAGCAACATTCGCCACACTTTCAGAAAGGTGCTGAGCTGAATCTAAGGAACTAGAAACATACAAAGCAGGAGAGTCATTCGAGTCTGAAGTTCCTGACTGACCTGTAGTGGAATTGGATTGACAATGCTTGAGCACACTTCAAAGTGAATCAGCATTCAATTGAAGTTTAAAGATTTTGTTGGGATTTGAATTTTCTTTTTCAACATCTAAATAAACAATGTTTTTGCCTTTGGAAACATCACGTGGTTGGATAGTGGAATTTTTTGGGATTATGGTGACTTTAGTGGATGAAGTGAGTAAAGCTGGTGGGAGTGGGGAAGTCAGTGTGTTTCGAAGTTGGTTGGGGTTAATGGTGGAAGCAGAGGGGGATAGGTAGCAAACATGGGTGAACCATGTAAAAATGGCAGGATTGGAATGATAATGGCTTCATTATCATTATTTGATAAAGTCGTGGAATTGGTGGTAGTAGTTGAAATGGTTGAGATGTGTATATTGGATAAATTGGATGTGTGGTGAGAATGTCGTGGCACAGGGTTAACAGAGGCCTCACCCTCAGTTAATAGAGGGGATATGGTAGGGGTCTCGATGAGATATTTGGTATAGCAGCTGTGAAGGATTTTTTTGGCCAATCTAGTTATTAATGGCCAAACTTCTCCTTTAGAGAAATCAGTCTGATATCTATCGTAACCAGATTGAGGAAGTGGGGAGCCAATCATTGAAGCGCCATAGGGTAATGGGGGATCAACACCATTGTAAATTTGTTCCAAGAATTGATGGTAGTGTTCAAATGGATCGCCAATTGTACCACATTCGAAACAAAATTTTGGTAGTCGCTCATAGCAAAATTATAACCAGAATTCATCTCTTGAATCTTTAAGTTTGACCATTTTCCCCCTTAACAACGGTTTAGAGATATCAATTATTGCACGGAAGCGAAGAAAAGGTCCCCTTCTTTCATTTAAAGAATCTTCGTGGTCTTCAATGTAAGTGCCAACCATATTTCCTGCCCATTCAGATTTTTGATTTGCTTAGAAAAGGCAATCTATGAAGTTGCACCCAGAAAGGGGATAAATGTAAGGACTCTGCAGAAGCAATCTGTAGAGGAGTAGGTTGGCATAAGACGATATGGTGATTCTGAAAGTGCCATGGCTCCATTAACAATACTTTTTTTAAGTCACAAGAACAGCCAAAAGTGACTAAGAAAAGACCAGAGTGATGATAGGGTATTGGCCTTTCCAATATCCACTCATTTTGATTCTGAATGTTTTGCGATTAATATCACGAGATGAAACTACTCGTACAAAGAGGATGTAGTTCTGGGCAGCAGAGTTCCCAGAAGTTGCAGGCGCAGGGACTGTTTGGACATCTCTTTCACTGTCAGTTAAGGTCATAGTTTGATTCATATCATATAGTAGATTATCCATGATGTATAGTATAAACAAAAGAACGGAATTGAAGAAAACTAATCAGGATTTGAAGTTGAATTTTGAATGTTCATTGGGGAGGGAACGATTGTCAGTTAAATTTTAAAAAGTGTATACAAAGAAATAGGAAGTTACGAAGGGGGAAAGGAAGGGAAGAACGAGGGGTAAGGATGAAGATAGAGTTGAAACCGTTAAAAAGAAAAAACAAAATACTAACTCCCACAGAGCTTTTTCGTGTAACTATATATAAATATTTGGGGTTCACCAGATTCACTCTTATTTATTTTGATATTTAAAACAAATAATCTTTCTTAATAGAGTACATTTTAATTATTTAAAATATTTTATAAAATTTAAAAAAATTATTCAAAAAAATTAACACACCAAAAATAGAGTTTAAATAGTTTATTACATATGCGTGACTCTTTTATTTTACACGTGTGCGAAATAAACTGTTTTAAAATCACTTTCTATATTATTGTAAATTATAACGAATTTCTCAAAAAAAAAAAATATATTTTGATTAACTATAACATATACGTCATAAAAAGAAAAATTGTTCTCAATGTCAAAACAGCATGGGATGCATCGATGCACCTTTTTTAGAGGGTGCAATGTAGATGTAATGAACACGTATTTAGATGTGGAAATTAGAAGCCACTACTACAAATTTGGGCTATCAACGCTGATCCAAGAGACGCTATAGGGTTAAAAATAACCAACGCCAAATCCTTAATAATTAATTTATTTTTTCAGTTTAAAACCTATTATAAATTCTGAAATTTAATTTATTTAAATCATATATTTATTAATTTATAATAACTATTACTATTTAATTTATTATTTAAAAGATAAATTAAATATTATTTAAATTAATTTTATGATGAGCCAATATACTTAAATTAATTTCATAGAAACAATTAAAAAATTATAATTATATTACACAAATATTTTAAAATTAGTCCAAGTGTTAACAAGTTAATAAATCTAATTACAAGTTAACCTAAAAAAATAAGCTAAGGAAGAAAATTTCTTATACATTTCAACATCAATCGTCCAAGCCTTCATGAATCAGTGCCAGTAATATCCACTGTGGATGTAATGGTAACAATTCAATTTTTGGATCATATGTCTGCTTTTCCCCAAACTGTAAAAAGAAGTAAAAATTTATATTAGTTTACATATATATATATATTATTATTTATTAATATAATAAATACGATAATTAATAATTAAAACTTACAGCTTTTTGATCATGTATATAACAGTTAGGATCTTGGACAATTTGCTAGTGAAATTCCTCATCACGTCCTAAGATAAGCATTTGATGCCCCTATAATCTTATATGCTCTATTTTAAAAATTATATTAATATTTCAATTCATTAACATAAATATATATAACATAGTTAATTAAAAGATTTATTACATGAAGAGTGATTAAATTCTTACATTTCCAATATAGCATTAATTTATGGGAAACTTTGTGGCCATGTATAGGGTCTAAATAGATAATTTTCCCTGGCGCAACAATCTCTAGCATCGAACGCGCATAAAAATTATATTGGGATATACGTAAGATAGTAAAAAATAATTTCATGTTATAATATAGAAAATAATTCTAAATTATCTCTTAAATAGTGTTTGCCTGATATTCCATGGAATAAAGAACATTTGGTGTTAGTTACTCATCAATGATAACCAATGAGCCAATCCTTGGATGCATTCTCAAAAGACTCTTCCTTCTCTAAATCGTTGATACCATCACTGCGAGAAGCTCTAGGTCATAAAACTTGAAAATTCGTCTCAAATCATTTAAGCTCTCCCAGATGTGTCTGCATTAAATTATTAGATATTAGTGTTTTATAATAATTTCAGTAGAATTTGATATATAAGGTTAATTAAATTAAAGAAGAGTATACATCATTCCAAAAAGCATTCCTTAAGGTTGCCGATGAAGTCACACAACGCCACCTATTGTAAATCTTATCTAGATATCGTGATCTGGGTACGAGGTGCTATGAATCTACGGGTACCCGAAGTGGGATCATCTCATGTTTATCCTTGACTTTTAAAAGTTCTTTAACCATTTATTTAAGTGACTTGGAGATTGGTGCCATGATCTCTGGTGTGAATAATAGATCTGCTTGATCACAACCGCCTTTTCAACAAGGCATGGGACATTTTCCCTTTGACACATCACATCTTGATGGTGGTTGAGCTAGTGGACCCTATACAGAATACCATATAATATATCAAATTTGATCCTAATAATTTTACCAAATTTTTGGCAGCATAACGGCTGTATTGAATGCTCCCAAAAATTTTAAACATGCCTAATAATAAACAAAATAGATAAAACAATTGATTATTCATCCATCCGACCGCAGCACATGTATTCACAGAACCTACTTCACTATGGTTGAATATTTAAGATATTCAAACTCTAATAATCATTGATAATTAATTTATAACAAACCATTACCTCAGGTGTTACAATTAGGTATTTAGGCCAAGAAAGGAATATGTTTGCTACTTCCTTAACGTATATGCACCCCTCAATTGAGATTGAGATTTCAGCATCCTCTTGTAGCATTTTTGAAATGAGAACCCGGGCATGTGAATCATCATAGGGCTTAGTGTGAACTGTTATTTGACCCTCATGTTGTTGCTATAATTTTAAACACTACGCAAGTATACGCAATCAAGTAGTAAATCTCACACAGGTGAGGTCGATCCCACAGGGAATTGGATTAAGTACCACTAAATTATACTTATGATTCTATTCGGTAAATCAAAAGCAATTATGATTTAAAAACAGTAAAATATGAAAGAAATTCAGAAAAACTTAATAACACAATTTAAAGTTGAGCAAGATGAGACAATAGGGAGGAGAATCCTGTTGTTGTTTACCCAAATCGTTAATGATTAATTACTATCCTATTCTTGAAGTGAATGACAGATTATGAAATAACCTAGCTCCTTTCAGATCTTCTAGATTCTAAACCACATGTTATCTAATTAATTCCTTAATTAAACTAACATGAAATCAGCATTAAGCAATAATCTACTCGTCACATAAGTCATGCAAATACTTTCGTTTCACATAGAACATCGATTATCTTAATTTTAGCATTCTCAATTCTCACTTTTCAGATTTTGAATTGAGATCATAGAACATGCACAAGGTGATCAATCTTAAACATGAAATTAAGAACAAACTAAGATAATTTCACACACAAGAATTGAGGAATGGTAATTAAACATTAACTAGGCAAAACATTAAACAACAATCATCATCCTCCCTAAATGGGAAATTTAGTTCAGAAACAAATCCATAACCATTCCTATAGCAATATTCAACATAAATAAATTAAAGAGGAATAAAGAAAAGAACTGTTGGTGGATGAATCTGGATCTTCACTTTGATTTCCTTTGCTCTTCTTGCCTCTTTCTGCTGTGTTTTAGGGTTCCAAATCGCTCTCCCTGACTTCCAATCGCAGTTTTCTATTTATACTTGAAAATTAGGGTTCGATGGACGAAAATACCCCCGGTCCGTACGGGATCTCGCCGCGGCCAAGCTTCCTCTCGCCGCGGCGAGAATGTGCCAAATTTAGATGCTTTCTGTTTCTCAGAACTCGCCGCGGCGAGCCTCTTCATCGCCGCGGCCAGATATGCAAAAACTCAGAAATTAAATTTTTCTTCGGCTCAGCACGTCTTTCAATGAATTTCTGCACCCGAGACCTCTTTTACTCCAAAGAACCTGAAAACATAGAAAACAAGCGTAATTCCGTCCCAACACAGCTAAGAATGCACATAAATTGGATCCAAAACATAGGCTAAAAATAGCCTAACAAACTCCCCCAAACTGACTCTTTACTCGTCCCCGAGTAAACTAAGACTAAACTAAGAAAACTGACAATGATAGCTGAACTTTCCAACAATTTAATTGTTACCACCACCTGCACAACTTCAATCCATCAATAACCAGAATTTCAACTTGCCAACTCTAAGAACTAAGTTGAATGTGCCCTTTACAAGTAAGTAATTCATACAAACATAAAGCATCGCAATTTCCATCAGTATCACAACTGTTCTAACTTTCCAACATCCCACTAACACATGATCAATAAGTTTGAATGACAAACCTCTCTCCACTAATGTTGACAAATTTCTATCTGGAATCAATAGGTCTTTTTCGGTTAAAATCACATGGCTTAGGTACATGGGTAGGTGAGAAGTCATTTAGGCTATACTATACCATAAGCACAATTATACCAAACAAGCCTAGACATTTATTTTGCTTTCTTTCCATATATCCCAAAAACAGAAATAAGAGATTGCAATTTTTTTTTTATGTGTGTGCCTCATAATTTTCTTAACTTTTTTTCAAGAAGCCACATTTTTTTCTTTTTTTTTTTTTCATAGGTACAACACACAATATTAGTTTTTTTTTCAATCTCTCATTCCTACACTTTATATTTTTTTTTCACTTACAGCACTTATTCCCCCCAAACTTGCTTCAAGGCTCATGGCATAATAAGGTATGTTCAGGGTGAAAAGAGTTTAAGATAACGAATTCAGCTCAGTTAAGTGGTGAAAAATTTTTTTAAAACCGGCTAAGGCTCAACTTTGGGTATACTAAGGATAAAACTTTTTTTAGGTAGGCTTGAAAGGCTCAATCGTTCCAAAGAAAACTTGCCTAAATCACTTTCCAAACAAAAATCATCAATGATTTCGCTTCAAGAGAGTATGTCAAACAAATTCTATTCCATGTTCAATCAGTCATTCCACAATCCAAATAGAACACAAGTGATATGTGAGAATAGCAAATGTTTTAAGTCTAAATGAACAACCTTCTAATACACATCCAATTTAATTCAAACAGTTGCAAGTCAAGCACACAGTTATGTTTCAATCCATTGCACAAGTGAATAACAACAATTCAATCCATCTTTCAATTTAACTATCACGTAAGACTAAAAAAAAAACTAAAACAAACTAAACTAAAACAAATAAATGCGAAAAAATAAATTAAGTTTCCCCCCCAAACTAAAATGCACATTGTCCCCAATGTGTGAAAATAAACCAGGGTGAGAGAAACTTACCTGAGCCCCATCAGAAGGGATCAAGTCCACCCTTTGCATCCAAAAGAGCCCTCGTACTGAATGAAGAAAATTTACCACCAATAGTGTTGATTTCAGAGTTTTGCACAAGAGTAAGCTCACCTTCAGAACTACCACACATCAATCTTTTCCAACGACGCTGAATCGTTCGAAGTCGCTCTTTAGGCTTTGCTTTCTTCTTATCAGCTTTAACAAAAGAACCCTTCACCATCTCGATCTTGCAACAGGTAGGAATGTCAGTTGGGGCAAAAACATTAAAATTGACCTCTTCATCTTGGACTCGCAACTTTAACTCCCCCTTTTGAACATCTATTAATGCTCGACCCGTGGCCAAGAATGGTCTTCCCAAAATAATGGGAATAGTTGAATCTTCCTCCATATCAAGAATTAAGAAATCAGCAGGGAAGATAAACTTACCAACCTTCACCAGTACATCTTCAATTATGCCACGAGGATGAGTTAGAGAACGATCCGCTAGTTGTAGAGTCACTGTTGTGGGCTTTGCTTTTCCCAATCCTAGCCTTTTGAAGACAGACAACGGCATTAGATTAATGCTTGCTCCCAGATCACATAGAGCTTTAGTTTCCACCGAACCCCCTATAGAGCATGGAATATTGAAACTACCCGGATCTTTAAGCTTGGGCGGTAGTTTCTTTTGCAAAATGGCGCTACACTCCTCAGTTAATGCCACTGTTTCATAGTCCTCCATTTTTCTCTTCTTAGACAATATTTCCTTCATGAACTTCACATAACGGGGCATTTGTTCCAAGGCTTCAGCAAAAGGAATGTTGATGTGTAGTCTTTTGAAGACCTCTAGAAATTTTGTAAACTGCTTGTCTAGATTGGTCTTTCGGAGTCTCTGAGGATAAGGTATCTTCACATGATGATCAATACTGATTGGTGGAGACTGTTGTTGTGGTGCAGGACTATCAGTAGCCTTCTTTTCTATTGATGTTGGAGTTGGTGCTGATTGATCTTTAACTTCTTCATTGAATGGTCGTACCACATCAGGCCCATCATAATTCTTTCCACTCCTCAAGGAAATTGCTTTACATTGTTCTTTTCCTTTTGCCTCACTAGTGCTAGGTGAATTTCCTTGAGCTTGGTTTGCCACTTGAGTAGCCAATTGTTCCATTTGAGTTTCTAGAGTTTTAATAGATGCTCTAGTTTCCATCATGAATTGGAGCAATAAATCAGCTTGGATATTGGAGCCACTAGGACTTTGTTGTTGGTTTTGTTAGGGCTGATTTCTCTGCTGGTAGAACCCCTGTTGGTTGTGCCCATAATTATTATTTTGGGAGTAGTTCCCAATGGCTTTTGCTTGATCCATTGGCAAATTATCCACATCTGCCTGACACTCTGAAAAGTGATGGTTGCCTCCACATATCTCACAAATAACTTGGGCTTGTTTAGCTTGCCCTGCAATCAGCTTTGTCAAGGCCTCAACTTGAGCTGTCAACTTTGTGATGGCATCAACCTCTAGCACACCAGCTACTTTCTTAGTTTGACTCCTTTCAGTTGGCCACTGCTGATTATTTAGAGCCATCTCCTCTAATAGATCGTAAGCCTCATTAGCACTCTTTCTCATAAAAGCTCCACCAGCTGCTGCATCTATCAGAGTTCTAGTGTTACCAACCAACCCGTTGTAGAAATTGTGAACCAGCATCCACTTTTCTATGCCATGATGAGGGCATTTTCTGATTAGATCTTTAAACCTCTCCCAAGCCTCATGGAGAGATTCATTATCTTGTTGGCGGAAATTATTGATTTCTCCTCTCAGCTTTGCAGACTTAGCTGGAGGAAAGAACTTTGACAAGAATTTTGTTGCTAAGTCTGTCCATGTTGCTATAGAATTAGGTGGCAAGGAATTCAACCAACTCTTGGCTCGTTCTCTGAGCGAGAATGGGAACAACCTCAGTCGAATGGCATCATCGCTAACTCCATTAACTTTAAAAGTTTCACAAAGTTCCATGAAGTTAGAGAGATGCAAATTAGGATCTTCAGAAGGGAGACCACCAAACTGAACTGAAGACTGCACCATTTGAAGGATGGCAGGTTTGATCTCGAAGTTGTTTGCATCCACTGCCGGTGGCCTAATACATGACTGCACTCCCGTCAGAGTAGGGAGAATGTAATCTCTCAAGCTACGGCCATTAGCTTGATCTTCCACAGCGCCTCCATTATTACCATTATTACGCCCATTGTTCCCAACATTATTGTTCACATTGGCAGCCATGATTTCTGATGTTTCAAAGGCGATTCTTTGAAACTCTTTCTTGCCTCTTGTTCTTTCGATTCTTCCTGCAAGTTTTCTCAATTTCAGGATCAACTGGTAATATGACTGATTGTCCTTGACGGCGCATGCACTTAGGATTCCTGAAATAGATCAAGAAAATATTGCAAGAAAAAGGTTAGAAAAATCAGCAAGAGAAAATATACCAAAGTAGAAGTTAGTATAATTTTATGTAATATTAATCTTTAACAATTCCCCGGCAACGGCGCCAAAAACTTGTTGCTATAATTTTAAACACTACGCAAGTATACGCAATCAAGTAGTAAATCTCACACAGGTGAGGTCGATCCCACAGGGAATTGGATTAAGTACCACTAAATTATACTTATGATTCTATTCGGTAAATCAAAAGCAATTATGATTTAAAAACAGTAAAATATGAAAGAAATTCAGAAAAACTTAATAACACAATTTAAAGTTGAGCAAGATGAGACAATAGGGAGGAGAATCCTGTTGTTGTTTACCCAAATCGTTAATGATTAATTACTATCCTATTCTTGAAGTGAATGACAGATTATGAAATAACCTAGCTCCTTTCAGATCTTCTAGATTCTAAACCACATGTTATCTAATTAATTCCTTAATTAAACTAACATGAAATCAGCATTAAGCAATAATCTACTCGTCACATAAGTCATGCAAATACTTTCGTTTCACATAGAACATCGATTATCTTAATTTTAGCATTCTCAATTCTCACTTTTCAGATTTTGAATTGAGATCATAGAACATGCACAAGGTGATCAATCTTAAACATGAAATTAAGAACAAACTAAGATAATTTCACACACAAGAATTGAGGAATGGTAATTAAACATTAACTAGGCAAAACATTAAACAACAATCATCATCCTCCCTAAATGGGAAATTTAGTTCAGAAACAAATCCATAACCATTCCTATAGCAATATTCAACATAAATAAATTAAAGAGGAATAAAGAAAAGAACTGTTGGTGGATGAATCTGGATCTTCACTTTGATTTCCTTTGCTCTTCTTGCCTCTTTCTGCTGTGTTTTAGGGTTCCAAATCGCTCTCCCTGACTTCCAATCGCAGTTTTCTATTTATACTTGAAAATTAGGGTTCGATGGACGAAAATACCCCCGGTCCGTACGGGATCTCGCCGCGGCCAAGCTTCCTCTCGCCGCGGCGAGAATGTGCCAAATTTAGATGCTTTCTGTTTCTCAGAACTCGCCGCGGCGAGCCTCTTCATCGCCGCGGCCAGATATGCAAAAACTCAGAAATTAAATTTTTCTTCGGCTCAGCACGTCTTTCAATGAATTTCTGCACCCGAGACCTCTTTTACTCCAAAGAACCTGAAAACATAGAAAACAAGCGTAATTCCGTCCCAACACAGCTAAGAATGCACATAAATTGGATCCAAAACATAGGCTAAAAATAGCCTAACACATGTTCGTACAGATAAGCTCGGGCCACTATGTTTTCGATATTATCTGAGCAAAGAAATATTGGTTCACAAAATTGTACATGAGAGGTGGCTCATTTAGGGAAACAAACTCCTGAGCATAATGTTGTGGACCCTCATCCTCCTAAGCATATTGTTGTAGAACATACGTCTGATGAGCAACCTGTCCTTCTTCCTCACCCTCATCCTCATTTTGCTCTTGCTCGACAATATTTTTCTTCTATTTGAGGGATTTGATTTTAGCTTTTAATTTGTCAATCTCCCTCTGTTTCTGAGCCATAGCATCATAAACATCTCTTTTCTTCCTGCCAAATAGTTTAGATGCCTTGGCAAGGAACATACAAATCAATAAATATAGTTAGCTATAATTTATTTTGTATAATTAATAAAATAATATTTTTCAAGTACTAGCACACCTAGCAACCCTGACACGTCCAGGATGCTCTGGTGTCTCGAGCGCCTACGCCAAAATGTTATTTTAGCCATACACCTGAACTTGTCCCTAACTAAGTTGCTCCTCTAGTTGAGCATAATGCACACATTCAAGCAATTAGTATATGATTTTTATATATTAACTCATTATTATTATTTTTTTTTTGACTAACTGGAAAAATTCATTAAACAAAGAACAAACAAGCTACAACTAGGCCACAACAAACCAGCCCCAACCACACCCCGGCTGCAACAAGCAGCCCCTACAACAGAAGGCGTAAAAACATGCCTTTTTCAGCTTGAAAAAACTTCCTATTCTTTAAACTATACAACCTGTATTTAACTAATTCTTTAATCTCATTTACAATCTTCAATATAGTTAAACAACTACTATTATGCACACAAAAATTCCTATTTTTCCACTGTTTAACTCATTATTATTAATCAACGATTAATATATACTTACTATCTTTTCGACAATTTTCTTGTCATAATCAGTGACAAGTTTCGTTCTCTTGGTCTGAGATTTGATCCAAACATGGTGACGTGGGGGATCTTGAACCTCAATGTCCTTTTTCTATATTATTTTGTAAAACTAAATTGAGTACTATTATATTTTGATGCACATTGTTAGAAATTATTAATTACTTACCACATCTTCCCTTACGTTCATCATTCTACTCTGACCACTTCGATTTCTGGATTCGATTTTTGCTGAACGTTCCCTTTGCACCTTACTCAATTCCTACAATGCCAAAAAAACTGTTAGCTACCAGTACTTTTATTTGAAAGTTTATCTTAGTACAAATATAATTATTACTTGAAATTTAGGAGTTAGTCGAGTTTGAACAAATTTCAACCAATCCTTTTTGTCAATTTCAGGATGTTTTTCAGGGACGTATGCTAACCGTTGTAAATCATTGTCTTCTAAAGCGGGCATAATGATGTCTTTTGTCATTCTGTTCTTGAAGTCATTCATTAACTTCCCAACAATGATCATGCAATTATGTTTGAAATCATCTCGAACTATAAAACCCATCTAGTTTTAAGGAAAACCAAACATGATTAGATTTAACATTTGAATTAATCAAACACGGATCAAAATTCTCATAAATAATTGCTTACTTGTATATCTTTCCAACTCTTATTTTTACGTTCAGGATTGACCTGTTTCCAATTTTCATAGGACAGCCCTATCATCATATGGCATCTAACTCCCAAAGTCGATATTAGCTTGGTATAGTTTCTGCCATAATACTCATTTATCATTGACTAGGAGAGGAAGTCTATTTCCTTTGTCCATCAGCTTGGACACTTCATTCATCTTAAATTTAACCTCGTTTAGGTATCTCCCTAGGACACTCTGCTACTGGGTTTGAATCTAAGCCTGAACCTGAGTTAGCCATATCTACACCATTAACAACACAAAATATAAAGTTAGCTATAATAGAGTAACTACGTACATAAAAAAAAGTATCACAGGTAAGTTATAACAAATATTAACTACATAAACAAACATTATAACATGTAAGCTATCACAAGTAAGTTACCAATTAGGCACATTTTCTTTTCTTTTTTTGTTTATCTTTGCCTAAATAATAATTGACCCATACTCCCTCATTGATATTATTTCTAATGTATTCAGCATCGTCTTCCTTAAGGTTATGATCAATTTCTACAACTTGTTCATGAATTGGTTGCCCAATAATGAAGTCATCATAACATAAATCAACATTATCCTCGTCCTCTTCATTCTCTAAGAGCCTCCTCTATGGTGTCGATAAACACAACCCATTTATCATTAGCCAGATAAAAAATGTAAAAAACTTATACTGCTTGGCTAGCCATGATGAATGGATCATTCTTGCTTCCTCTCTTACTTAAATCAACCAAAGTAAAACTAAGCTCGTCAGTTTTTATTCCAACATCGTTGTCAACCCAAGAACATTTAAAAAGTGAAATTCAGAATGCAAAATAATTGAGCTCCCATATTTATTCAATAACCTTATAATAAGTCATGGTTTCTGCAACGATACATATGTCACTATTTTGAACCTCTCGAACATCATCTTTTGACTTTGTATGAAAATATTTACCTCTTATAATGTACGCTTCATGCTTTGCTACCGCAAAATTTTGTCCAAGGGCAATACGACTCAACTCATCGGATACTCCATGATTTGGTTCGTTCAACTTTGCTAGAATGGTATTCCTTAACCACCCAATAAAAGTTTGACGATGCTCGTCTGCAACCCATTTTTGTTTATTTTTATGATTTCTTGGAACCATTGATTGTAATATCTACATATGGTCACTGCAAAACATGTAAGGTTAATCAAGTTATTATTCATAGTGACTAATTAAATATTAATCAAAGAAAGAGCTACCTATAACTTACGTTATATATGGCTGAACTTCTGCATTATTGTTCATCACGACTAATTGAGCTTGATCTAGTTCAAACTTGGACACTCTCACCATTGTTCCTTTCCCCTTAATCCTCTATAACCCTCATCTAGGTTAGTTCTTAATTTGCTAATTCCAATTGCTTCAACTCCGAGCATGTACACTGAATAAAATTCCACAGCCTCTTCAGATATGTAGCACTCAACCATAGATGCTTTCGACCGATAGTGGTTACGCACATAACTTTTAAGTACCTTCATATTTCTTTCAATATGGAAGACGAAAAAAGATTAACTTTCTTTGAAAACAACCATTTATTTTCTTAGTTTGTTGCGTCTTTCCATACTTAAAATTTACTAGTTCTACTTCCTGGAGAATTTGTTCCCCTGATAGTGGCAAAGAAGCCATATCTCCCTCTTCAGTACCATCAAATGCTTTCTTCTTCCATCTATCAAGATGATTTGTAGGCAAGTACCATCTATGACCCATATATAACACATCTTGTGTCCATTTGCTAAGCGATGGGCCCATGTGTTAGTGCAACAACTCGGACAACTTTCGTACATTTTTGTGCTTAAGCCTGATAAATTATTGTATACGCTAAAAAATTGCTAACTGTCCACAATAACACTACTTTCAGATTAAAAAAATTGTTTTTTAAAACCATCATAGGCATGAACACCATTCTCATGCAATTCTATTAAATCGTCAATCAATGGTTCCAAATATACATCGATATTATGTCTGGGTTGTTGCGGGCCTGATATCATTTAAGAAAGCATATTAAATTTCTTTTTCATCACTAACCAGGATGGAAGATTGTACATAACAAGGAAGACAGGCCATGAACTATGACGACTACTTAGAGATTTATGTAGATTTACTCCGTCCGTAGATAGACCGAGATGAATATGTCTTGGTTCAAATTTGAATTCAGGATTTATGTAGTTTACTTTTATCCAAGCTTAAGAATCTAGAAGATGTCTGAGTTTTCCATCTTTCACTCTCTTGGTCTCATGTCAAATCAAATTTTCAGAATGTTCTGCACTACGATATAATCATTTAAGTCGCGGAATCAAAGGCATGTACCACATCACTTTTTGGGGGATAAGTTTCCTATTCTCCTTACTCTTGTTTACTTTATGGCGGGATAAACTACAAGTCGAGCAATAATCCATGTCTGCATATTCCTTACGATATAATATGAAATCGTTCGGACATGCATGGATTTTTTCATACTTCAATCCTATGAAATTTAAAATCTTTTGACTTCGTATGTAGATTCTGAAAAGCAATTGTCAAATGGAAAGATATCTTTAAAAGCAGCTAAAAATTGAGTAAAATGTTTATCACTCACTCTATTTTTTTTCTTTGATGTTGTAAAACATTACCATTGTTGGTAATCTTAGTTTATTACAACCATCGAATAGGAGTTTATTTGCATCACTTAGAAAATTATCAAAATTTTTCAGGATCATTAACAAATTCCTCCTGTGCTTCGTCAAGCAAGTCCAATGGATGATCATCAAAATTATTACCCTCAATATCATCTACCCCCCGCTTCCCTAATGGATATGGGTCATCAGCTAAATATTTGCCATATCAATACCAAGTAGTATAACTTCTATTGAAACCTCATAAATACACATGATCCTTAATCATCGTAATATTTTCTTTAGATCTATTACAACAATCTACACATGTACGATGAATACGTTTGGGATTTCTAGAATTCTTTAGGGCAAACTCTATAATGCATCAAATCCTACTGGAAATCGCAGTGTGTCTCTCTTCTCACGTATCCATGATTTATCCATAATAAAAATCCTAACAAAAAAGTCTCAGTATGTAGTAACTAATTATAACTAGTTAGTACTTACATAATGTAACTAACTAGGTTTCTCACAATTATATTTCATATTAATTTATACATTACTATAATTATTATTTTAGTTTAGTTCATGTTATCAAATTGTATAAGTTGTAATTAACTAACTAGGATAGTGTTTAGTTGATTGGAATAGATCTGAGAATGGAATGATTTTTCTTAATTAAAGTGAATCTATTCATTTGTTTGGTTTGGTATTTATAATTAGAAAGCTTATTCCTTTAGAATTGTAATTCACGTGGAGATAGGATTTGTCTTTTCAAAATGAAAAGTAATTCATTTCCAACATTATTTAGATTACGTCAAATGTACCTTTTTTAAAATGTAAAAAAAAGTTTTACTATTAGAGTTTTACTAATTCGAGCTTTTAAAGTTAGACATAAATAATTATATAAAATATATGTGATGATTTATAAATTATATAAATGTGTATTTAATTATTTGTGTTATGTCACCTAGTTTCTTGCAACTAGCTAGTAATTAACTAATTATTTGTGTTATACGCATTTCATTTAATATTTATGCATTTTTAGAAAAATTTATCCTAATTCTACCGAGATTTTGAAAGCATAACGACTGTAATTAGATGTTTCCAAAAATTTTAAACATGCCTAAAATAAAAAAATAAAAGAAATAAAGTAATATACACAAACAAAATAACATAATAATACAAAAATTATCCACACATCCGACTGTAATACATGTATTCGTAAAACATACTTCACTATGGTTGAATATTTAAGATATTCAAACTCAACTAACATGCATATTATTAAACCCATCTGATCGAAGTACAATATATCGCAGAACCTACTTCACTACATATGAATATTTAAGATATTCAAACTCCTCTAAGCATGCATTGATAATTAATTAATAACAAAAAGTTATTAGTGAATATATATACCTATAGCAAGCTAAAATCTGATCAACACCAAATTTTTTGAAACCTTCAAAATTAGCTCCCAACCTACAATATAATGAAATACAACAAAATTTTAATTTTAATTATTTAATTACTTGCCAGTTTTAAAAAAAAAGTAACTAGTTACTAGTTAATAAATTATATATATTTTTGAAAACTTTACATGTACATACATATATATAATAAATTATATCTTACACACTAACAAAATTTTAAAAACTTTGTTTCTAAACTCATTAAATCTCTTCTATCTCATTCTCATTCACAGTACATATATATACATACATATATATTATTTAGAATATATACAATACAATTATAATATTATATTTACATAAATAAAATACACAACATATACACACATATTTAATTAAACACAAAATGCATATATATACTATATATTAAGGTTTAAATTTTTACTTTATATGCGCAATTCGGCAACAAATTCTGCAAAAAATCTAGCCACCACACATATATACAACAACAATGTTAATAATATAAAAAAATCCTAAAAAAATTTACAAAAACAAAAAATAAAACAATGTACATTTTAAAAATGAATAAAAAATATATTTAAACCTTAATTAACGTTGAGATTCAATGTTTTCTCAACTAAAATTGGTGGCCGAAGTTATACCCACTAAGAGTGTACATCAGTCGATTTGGTAAGTTTACGCTACATTTTATTCAATCTAACGTAAAAATCGAGTTACTACTCCTCCTACTTATGGTTTAGTAAGGGTAGTGGTAACACATCATTTAATCATAATAGAAAAGCTCCATTGAAATCCAGTGTTTCGAGTTAGAATAAGAGGTTTGGAGGGAACCAAAGTCAGAATGGTCATCAAGGTATCTCTGAAGGTAGAAACACTTGATCAATATACTCAGTTTCAGGAAGCATCATCTAGGTGAGTGTAAAGGTAGGAATTTATTTCAGTGTAGTATGTCGGGACACTATTAGAAAGACTGTTCCCAGTTGCAGAAAGAAGATTCAAAAAAGAGAGTAAAACGCACTTTAGTTGGTCTTTGCTAATTATGCACAGACCGATGTTGATGTTAGCTTGTCAGTAGTAATAGGAGCATGCCAGTCAAATCCTACATGAGTGATATCCATGAATTACATATTGCCTTCCGGGAAGCATTCTATCGGGCTATCAATACGCCGACTAGGTGAGAAGATATCAATATACCTTACAAGATTATTTCATGGGCAATCTCATCAATCAAAAAGACAAGTCTCGAAAAGAGCCTAATTGGGTTGTTAACCCCAGGGTAAACAATCCCAAAAGGTCGAATAAGGCTACACAAGACATGGTTTCTTCTTCAGCAACTTCCATAAAGATCTCTAACCATGTCCTACAAATTCAAATCCGAATTTCTGCCCAAGATTTAGGAACTTTGACAGATCGTAAATGCACCCTAAAATATAGGGATATTTTAGTATACCAAACCAACAAACACGCAACACATGTAAAAAAAAATCAAATAAGAGATCTCAAAATTCAAGTAATGAATTAAGCAGTAAAATAGAAAAGAATGATACCAGGTTTAACGAGTTCGATCATGTGCAATGCTCCATCTCGGTTAGAATAGCAATAGTCATATCTTTATTGATATTAGTGTTTACAAGGTTACAAGAATCTTTACAAATTTCTCAAAGATTACGAGAAGAAGTTTCTCTCTTGAGTTTAGAGTCTCTCTCTCTCTCTCTCTCTCTCTCTCTCTCTCTCTCTCTCTCTCTCTCTCTCTCTCTCTCTCTCTCTCTCTCTCTCTCTCTCTCTCTCTCTCTCTCTCTCTCTCTCTCTCTCAACCTTACACTATCACAATTTTCACTCAAGCAATAATGGTCTGATTCATCCAGATTACAAGTATTGATAGTCATTTATATAGATTTATATTGTTGCCTAAATTAGTTCCGAGAATATCGTGACTCATTTACATCGTCTTAAATGAATTAGTTCATCTATAGCAACAATAATTCTCGTTAGCTTTGATAACGCGATTTTTGTACAGACAATCTGGAAGCTTTAATATGGACAAGCTATCAGGATACATACAAGCGCTCCTTCCCGAATGAACAACCAAGAGTGACAGTAGCTATCCAAAAGTGCATCTCCAAACTAATGACAAGCTTATTTAGAAATATCTTCCGGTTTCTACAAAGTCATCCGCACAAGACTTTCCAAATTCTAACCAAGCTTCTTGTATATACTCTCTAGATTTACAACTTCCCTTTTGGATGACAAAACTTGTAACCATAATCAACACATAGGAATAGGAATGGGAATGAGAATAGGAATAGAATGAAATAAAATTTAAAATGCATGAAAAATGATAATAAAATCATTAAAAATTTCTCATGTTATATTAGAATGATTTCTCCTTCATTTTAAAATGGAATAGTCATTTTACCAAAATGGTAGAAAGAACATTCTATTAGAATGATATTCTAATATTTTAAAATGCAACAAAACAAAAGAATTAAATGAAATTTTTTTTTTATTCTATTCCATTTTATTACCTCCGATTAGTGACGGACCCAGAAATTTTACTTCGTGGGGGCTTATTTATTATTAAAAAATATTTATACATATATTATAATTACTCTTACTAAATTTATTTAATTTTGTGGGTTTTTTTTTATTATTTTAGTCTATAATTATCAAATTAAAAATAATTAATTTAAATTTTTAAAAGACAATATTTTTATTAGTGGGAGCTATAACCCCCACAATAACTCAACTGGGTCTGTCCCTACCTCCGACTAAATGTTACCTTACTCATTAATTATATGTATAAAAAATAGTAATTTTAAATTTTACTTTTTTGCAATATAAATTATTTTGAATGTTTTGAAAACATACAAATAAATTTAAATAAGTGCTACTTACCTAATTACCCCAAAAAATAAAATAATAAACTAAAATTTATTCCTCAATACTAAATTATATATAAAAAAAAATGCCACCATTATAAAATATATAATTTAACATCTAAAAATGGATAAGATTAAATTGGAGTATTGTTTAGTTAATTAGTTTAATGCTAAAATTTATGCCTAAAATTTATGTAAAAGAAGGTAGAGATGGAAAGAGAGTGACATCATATTTGGAGTTGAGCAATGTGAGGGGTTGGCCCCACCACGTGGAATGAAAGTTGTTCCCGCGTGCGTCAAACAAAAACGGACCTTGATCATATCATTCCAAATCCGGCGCATTCCGTCATTACACGCCACGTGGTTCAGATTGTGAAATTGCCACCTTCATGATGACGTCACCTACGTCATTTATTAGTTTACAGCTACGTCATTGACTCATCATCCTCTTTGGCCCACAATCCCAATCGCCAACGTGTTTCGACTGTACGTCATGACGATCCTACCTTGAATAATCTCTTATAATAAACTCTTCCAAATTGTAATATTTAAGGCCCCAAATTTGACAATTTGGATATATATTTTACAAAGCTACTCAATTTAGTCTTGTTATTCAGCCATCTTCACATAAATAATTAGATAAATCGGACCATATTGTAAATTTTTACAAGTATATCATCAAATTAAATTCAAAATACAGGCATGTCTCTATACATAGACTTGTGTTAGGGTCTACCTAGTCTAATAACTCATTTTTTTTTTCTTTTTAAATAATGTATATTTTTTTATTGATTTTAAAAAATACTATATATATATTTTTCTTTTAAAATAAGGTTCAAAAATAATTTTTTTCCTATCACCCATTATTTTTCAATGTTAGTTTTGGGAAAATGAGACAAAGTAACCTTGATTTTACAGTCTATTTCAATCTGGTGTAAAGGAAAACCTTCTTCAAGACACCAAAAGAGAATTTTGATTTTTGGGGAGCTTCAAAACCTACTTCGTGACAAACACTTATTAAATTCATTTTGCTCTCTTTTATATTTTTTTATTATTCACACTCAAATTATTTTTATACTATTTTTTTAATTAATCACATTTTATTAAAAAAATATTAATTAATTTTTTTAACATTTAATAAAATATGATTATTTTACTTTCATATTTTTTCTTTTATTTTTCTTTAACACTCTTTCTCTATCTTACAAAAAAATTAAGAGCACTCTTTTTATATCTTTCTCTCTTTTACATGAGTATTAATGTTTATTAGGTGTTTTGTAGTTTATTCGAAGTTAATTTATAAATAAGGTTGATATCTAGTTGATTTTTCTATTGATTTATAATTGTCTTTTTGTTATTTTATAGTTATTTTTATATTTTTGTTTAGGTATTTTATAATTTTTTTATAGTTTTTTTTTTTCTATTATTTTTATGTGTTTTTTTTATAGTTGTTGTTTAGTTTATGTGTATTTTTTATGGTGTATATTTTAGGAGGAAATTACACTCTATACCCTTTTTATACTGTCCTCTTTTATTTTTACCCTCTTTTTTAAAGTCTATCATTTTTACCTCTTTTTTTAAATATTGTACCAATTTTGCCCCTGTCACTTCAAGATACTCTCCATGTAACTCTCTTATGTCAGGGTATTTTGGGTACAATACATATAAAAAGAGGTATGTTTCAAATAAATATAAAATTAGAGGTAAATTTGATTAATTCATTAATAAAAGGGGTATTTTTCAACTTACCCCATATTTTAGTTTATTACACACAATTATTTTGTTGTATATATATATTTGCATTTTTTTTATTATTTTTATGTTCTTTTTTAATTGTTTTTAAGTGGTTTTTAAAATATTTTTTGTTAAACAGTTATTTTTTAGTTGTTTTTTTTTTTAATTATATGTATTTTTTTATGGTGTATATTTTTAGTTTCTTCCTGATAGTATTTTTTTTTGTTGTATGTTTGTTGTTTGGTAGTTTATATATATATTTAGTGTATTTTTTTTTAATTTGACACATTTTATTAAAATACAAGATTTTTTATTTTTTTTTTTCAATTGACACAATATGATGTAGTAAATATTGACATATTAATATTTATATATATTACCGATTATATTATATATCCCATTTGGAAATCATAAGATTTTATTATTTCTATTATTAATGTAATTGTTTATTTAATTTTTAAGAAATAAATTATTTTAATTGCCACTAGCTAACTTAAAAAAGAAATGAGAAAAAAAGTTGAAAGTATGAAATTCTAATAACAAATTCTATAAAAAGAAAATTAATTTGTTGTACAAAAAATAAATCAAGTTATTAAAACTAAGTAAAATAAATTCCTAATACTAAAATATATTGAAGAATTGATATTGTTTCGCATATTGTAATTAGATCATTATTTGGATATTTTTTTGTTGCTTTAATTATGCAATTATTTTTTTGTTGTTTTATATTTATTTTTATATTGTTTATTAAGTTGTTTTAGAGTTGCTTATTTGTTGTCTTTTTTATTTTACTAAAACACGATATTTTGTAATCTTGAAACATTATTAACACAGTATTTTTAAAAATTTAGTACAATAAAAATGTTAAAAAAATGACTATAAAAATATAAAAACAACAAAAAAATAATAGCTATTTTTGTAATATATTCTATTTTAATTTGATATGATAAATTAATTCCAAATTTGACATAAAACAACAATTATTTTCTTGTTTAACCACGTAAATTAAACAACAGTATTTACTATACTAGTTAGAAAGTTTTCATATATAGTTATAGGGAAAACCTAGGGTAGGATAGGACCTATAGTTTTGTCCTCATACTATGGGGAAGTAATTTTTTTTTTTAAGGAAAATACTTTTATTAACTAGCAAATTCAGCTACCAAGTAGGGTAGCAACTCAGTTGGGACATCCATGGGAAAGTAAATTAAACTAATAGAAAATTAGAAAAAAAATAAAATGTAGATATTATCCCATTAAAGAGTTGTAGCAAATTATGTTCACATTATTTATTTATTTATTTATTTTTTGCTTTTATGAAAATTTCAATACTTTTTATTTTAAATCAAAATTTTAATACTTTCTTTTTATAAAACAAATTCAGTCCGCTTAGTGTACCACGCCACGCAAATTTTGTTTGGGATTGATTTTTTTTTTTTTGCTTCAAGTTGATAAGCTTTGTTTTTTTTTTTTTTTTTTTTTTTTTGCAATTGAAAAAAAAAACATATATAATTTTAAAAATGAAAAATATATATTAAAAAGTATCATAAGAATAGGTGAATTTTACCAAGTCTTCAATTTTCTTCAGTTTTAATACTTCTCTTGTTATTCGTGAAAGAATGTGCTCCATGCTGAGAATGTCTATGGCTGATGAACAAAGTACTTACTTGGGTCTTCCTTGTACTATGGGGAGGAATAAAGACGCAATTTTGGGTTTTCTCAAAGATAAAATGCTCAAGCGAATACAGAGTTGGGAAGGTCGTCTGTTATCAAAGGCTGGCCGTGAGGTTTTGCTCAAAATGGTTGCTCAAGCTTTGCCAACCTATGCAATGTCTATGTTTCTTCTTTCGGTTAAGACTGTTTCACACCTGGAGAGCTTAATGTCAAAGTATTGGTGGGGGTCCTCTAATAATAGAACAAAAGGTGTCAGTTGGTTTAGTTGGCGACGACTTTGTAGAAGCAAGAATTCAGGAGGCCTTGGTTTCCGTAATTTGCAGGATTACGATCTTTCCTTGTTAGGAAAGCAGGGATGGCATCTTTTTCTGTATGAAGACTCTCTTGTGGGGCGTATTTACAAGGCCCGCTACTTTCCAAACGGTAATTTCCTTACGGCTGAGATAGGTCCTAACCCAAGTTTTATTTGGCGGAGTGTGTTTGAATCACAACAACTGGTCCGTGATGGTGCTAGAAGGAGAATCGGGCCTGATGTGTCTACCCCTGTGCTTAATGTCCCTTGGCTGATTTCTGATGTGAACCCTTGTGTCATTTCTAGACATCCTGTGTTGGCTCATAGCACGGTCTCGCAGTTGATGGATATCGATCATAAGCAATGGGATCTTGAGGTCTTACATGATTTGTTTGAGGCAAGGGATGTTGATTTGATAACGCAGGTTCCTCTAAGTGATAATGTTAATGTTGATTCTTGGTTTTGGGGTAAAGAGTCGAATGGGTTTTACTCAATTAAGAGTTCCTACTGCTATCTCCAAGAACTGAAAGGAGAATGGGGTATTCAATTAGAGTCTAAATGGTGGAGGGTTCTCTGGAAAGTTAAAATCCCTCCCAAGGTTCTTCATTTTGCTTGGAGAGCTATTTTGGGGTGTCTCCCAAGTCGTACCCAATTGCGTACAAAACATGTTCCTGTTGATCCTCGCTGTGTGTTTTGTAATTCTGATGAAGTTGGAACCATTATTCATGTTTTGGTTGGTTGTCATTTTGCGCAATCATGTTGGCATAGGTTAGGTGTGGGGTTGCATTTTTCTGCAGAAGCTACTTTCGCCGATTGGTTTAAGGCGTTTTTGACAGGGGGTAGAGTGGCTTTGGTGGATGAGCTCTTGATGGTAGCATGGGGTATTTGGAAAGCTCGAAATGAGCTTCTTTGGCAGGGTCATTCTTCTCAGGCTGCGGATGTGATTCGAGTGGCAAGGTCGTGTCATTCTAGTTGGCTGTTGGCTCAAGAGAACAGGTTTGAACCGCTATTGTTTGATGCTACTGTTGTTGGTAGCAGTGCTTGTTGGGTGAAGCCGCCTGCTGGGAAGCTGAAGATCAACACTGATGGGGCGATTTTTGAAGCAACAACTCAATATGGTACGGGCATGGTCATTAGAGATTGTCATGGGAAGTTAATCGAAGCTAGTTCCTCTTTGCATTCTGGGGTTTGTCAGCCGGCTGTGGCTGAAGTATTGAGTGTCAAGGAGGCACTTAGTTGGTTGAAGTCGAAGAATTTGTCCAATGTGTAAGTTGAGACAAATTGTATTGCTGTTGTTCAAGCTCTTAATAGCTCGGTTGCTCTTCCATTGGTCTTTGTTTTGTTTGTTCATTAGTGTCAATTGATTCTTTCTTCTTTACATAATGTTTCTATTTGTCATGTTACACGATCTGCTAACAAAGCCGCACATTGTGTTGCTCGCGGTATTTTTTTTTTTTTTGTCTGAGCGTCTTTTTACTGAGAGCAATGTCCTTCTGCTCTTCAGTCTATTGTAATAGCGGATATTGCTATTGAATGAATTACTTTTATTCAAAAAAAAGTATTTTAAAAATTATATAATATTGATAAAAGTATATTAACAAGTGCAATTAATGATATTTACACTAAATTAAAATTTATGTATAAATCTGAAAAATATATGTGAATCCGAGTTGTATAGATAGTGACATTAAAGAAAGACTCAAAAGTAGATTTAATCTTTTTTTTTTTTAAATTCAAAAAAGTTTATTGAGCTCAACAACAACACTTACAAGAAGTTGTTTAGCATAGATAGAATTGTTTTTAAAAATGTAAAAGAGTTGTAAATTTTTCTTTTAAAGAGAAATTCCTTGTGGATATAGTTGTCTTGATAATATTAATAGAAAATATCGTTCTTTATAAAAAAAAAATAATAATAAAATTTTTCAAATAAAAATATCACTACATAATTTTATAGAATATATAAACAAAATAATTTAAAAGATAATTATGGAAGAACTATGTATGTAAATAAATTAGTGGTAAAAGTACTTAAGTAATCAATTTTATTATAGTTAACTAATAGTATAAGAAAATTGATAATAAATTTTGTAAGTAAAATTATTTTTTTAAAATAAATAATTACAATTCAAATTAAATTTTTAAAAAATAATAATTCAAATTAAAAAAAAATATTAAAATTTTTAATTATTAATATCATTTGTTTTTTTAAAAATAAATATATTATTAAATATTATTATAATATGTATAAATTTTTAATTGTATACAAGCAATCATATCGTATGAGTAGACACCTTACATCATATTAACCACATGATCTAAAATCAATAGTCAAAAAAAGTTCCCTACTGGTAAAAAAAAATAATAAATTTTTTAATTATTAATATGATTTTATTTTTTTTAAAAAATAAATATATTATTAAATATTATTATAATATGTATAAATTTTTAATTGTGTACGAACAGTCCTATCGTAAGAGTATACACCTTACATCATAATAACCACATGATTTAAAATCAATGGTCAAAAAAAGTTTCCTACCGGTAGTCTTGCCCTATAATTATATATTTAATAAAGCGCCTTGAAATTTTCACATAATGATCCTTGATGTGTTCATAATTTTTTTTTATTACTTTTGAATAATATAATATATAGATTAAATATGTATAATGAATAAATAATATGTAACATATATGATAATATGTACACACTATTATCATATATATTAAGTATATAAAAATGTGTTATACATCTTAATTTTGAAATTCTTAATGTTTAGTGTGTGCATGAGTTACATTTCTTTTACTCGTATTTATATTCAATATTAATGAGTCCATAACATCCATAAGAGGTTATGAGTTAGAATTTCAAAGGATGATATTTTAGACACTATATAAAGAAGTCTAAGTTGTTCATCATATTGAGAAGATGAAGTTTTCTATAAAAAGGAACACTTTATTAGAAAATCCTAAAGCTTCATAATTTTTAAAATTATTTCTTAGAGAGTTCTCTTAGTGGTTGGAGAGAGAGAGTGAGAGAGAGAGAGAGAGAGAGAGAGAGAGAGAGAGAGAGAGAGAGAGAGAGAGAGAGAAATAATACTATATATAAAAAATCTTACTTTTAGTCACAACAAAACTTGTGACTAAAAGTAAAAAAGTTGTGACTAATTATAAATTGTTATTTCTATGTTGTGACTAAAAGATCCGTGGCTAAAAGTATTAGTCACAAAAATTATAATTTGTTGTGACTAAATGTATTTTTAGTCACAATACTTGTTGTGACTAAAACTAAATTAGTGACAACTTGTGTCTAAATGCTATGTTTTAGTCACAAATAATTTTTTGTTGTGACTAAAAGTCACATTTAGTCACAAAAAATTTATGTTATGACTAAAATATTATTACTAAAAGTAGCAGTTTTTTGTAAACTTTTAGACAAATATGATGATATATTGTTTAAATCATGGTGATTTCCCCGCCACTAATCTGCACTATATATATGTATATATTTCTCTTGTTCTATATATATATATATGTATTATATAATATATTTTGTGCATCTCCTTCTTCTATCTTTCTTATATATACAATATATATAGTGTATATATATGTAATATATATTTAATCAAATCTATCATATTATTTTTGTATTAATATTTTACATTAATAGAGAGTTGTAATATATTTTAATTTTTTTTATGGTAATAAAATCTCTAATATTTTTTTTATAAATAAATAAAAAAGATACATCATACTCAAATATATTAAAATAATAATAATAAAAAAATTGATCGATATCTCAATTCTCAAATCGTTTAATAAATCATTAAATATAATTAACAAATTTGTCAAGATATCTAATTCTTCGTGGGTACAATTTTTTTTATTATATTACTAGGGAATGGTACCGCGCTTCGCGCGGTTTTAATAATAATTGAAAATTACATATTTTATATTTTAATAATAATTTTATATTTTATAGTGAAGTTTATATATTTTATGATTGAAATTCATGATTAATTTTACAGCGTGTACAATTTAAATTATTATAAAAATAGATTAGTAAGTATTTTTTTTCTCCTGATTTAAAAAAAAAAAAATCTCTAAACTATTACTGATGTTAAATATTCTCGATACTGAGTTGTGATCTTTCTCTTACTTTTCATCTTATATGGTTAATATAAAACTGATTTGGCACATTAAATTCTAACATGTTTTAGTGATATCAATGCAATGTGTATGAAATAAATAAGTATTTTGCTGTCTCTATTTAAAAAAAAAATAAGAATTGTACTCTCTAAATTTATTAACGTTTAAAATTATTTAAATAATCAGATTAATAAAAACTCAATTATTTTTAAGTGCATATATATATATAGTTAGAGCTAAAAAAATGTGTATACATGCATTATATCTTACTAAATAAATTAATTATAATTTTTATATTTAAAGCTATTATACATAACTTTAAGATAGTTAAAAATTATGAATTTATTATTATATATTGAATTGTATATTATGAGTTAATAGAAAAGTATAGAATATGTGAAGATTAAAAAAATCAACCCATCTATATTACATAAAGATTTTGTTGATGATTAATATTTTTATAAGTTATATTTAGATTATTGATTTTATTTTTTTATTAGTGTTAATATTATGTATTGTAGATGAAGATGTTTATAAGTTATCAATTTTTAAGAGAAGTTTTTTATCTATTAATTATGATATAGAGATTAAAAGCATAACTCACCAAAAATTATAAAAAATTCAAAATTTTATTAAAAAAAAAAGAAAGAAATATACAAAGTAAAAAAAGAAAAAGATGTCACATGTTTTTGCTTGGGTTTTTTTTATTATATATAAATAATTTCACTTTTTTGTCGTTTTGTAATAATAAAAGTATTATGAATACATATTTAGTTTTATATTTATTTAGTTAATGGTAATCTTTTAAATACACATATAATCTCGATGAATAATTCATACATTATGTAATTTTTCATTCACTCATATTTTTTACAATATTTTTATAAAACGTCTAAATTATAAATGATTAAATTTATGTTTATGAAAGAAATTATATGTTTTGACCAATTATTATTTTGGACTATATATATTTTACAATTGATTTTTCTTATAATAATTCTGTATTGGTCAATATATTTGATAGGAATATATTTTTCTTTTTTAAAAATTTCTTCAAACTCTTAAATTGTATATAAATTGTTAAAAAATACATAAGAGAAACTCATTATAATTCGATTACTTTACGATTTAGCACTATTTTTTTTTTAAATAAGACTCTAACTGTCAAGCATTATTATTGCATGCTTCTTTTTAAAGCGTATAATAATATTTATATGTATAGGACAATCTCATATACGTGTATTTATATTATGTCAAATACAAGAAAAATATTTACATATTTTAAGAAGTTCACATTAAAATTAATTATTAATAATAATGTGATTTGTTTTCCACAATATTTCAGTTTAATTGTTATAATATATAAAATTATAATACATAACATTATTCTATGAATCTAGAGTGACAAAAAAAATAAATTTGGGACGTGAATTACTTTTTTCTTTTTGTTTTATGTTACCTATAATATTTATTTTTTCAAAATTTTAGATTTATATATAAATATAGATATAGATACTGTTAGTTTCTTATATTGCTCTAAAATAATAAATGTAGTAGATAAAACACTTTAATTAAATATATTATTGTTAGTAGTCTAATTCTCTCATTTATATTAAAAATCTTTAATTATATAACTGCTATTAAGATTACTATTAATATGATTAAAATTTTCGTAATAATACATAATAAAATTAAATTAATCCCACTATAAATAATGAAGAGTCTCAATTATATATTAGATTTATCTCTTCAACTAACAAATTAATAATTATTATTAGTTTATATTAATAGAAAAAAAAAACCCACAAAATTAAAACATTACAATACTATAAAAATAGAATCACCTCTTTTTATTTGAAGATTATATAGATATAGATAGATAAATAAATATAGATATAAATTATATACGGACACTTTTATAAAATTTATTTTTTTATTAATAATTGAAAAAATATAATATATATAATTAATAATAATTTTAAGTTGAAATGGTTGTTTTGATGGTGAGAACTAAATGGTCATGACTATATATCATATACAAAAACTATATAACTTCCCATACACAAACTACATAATTTCATAAACGCATCATTATTATTTTCAATAATTAATATATAGAAATATATTACTAATTATTATTAAAAAAATAGAATAAACATTTGTGTAATAAATTATTATTATTTTCATATATGTATTCTAATTTCAACATAATTTATAATATATAGTAGATAATAACTATTTGCATTGTCATCTAAAAAAGGTAATAAAAAAATACACTATTAACTTATATAAATCAATATTTTTAACATACATGATTGATATCTAATTATAATAAAATTTAAAAAAATTTACAGGATAAATAATGTGTTCTCCCACATAGGCACATATATATATGTCAAGGGTTCTAATACATTATGATCAATCGCATTGTGAGGGCAATATTAATCAAGTGCATATACACTATATTAAAAGATTAAAAGATTTCTCACTTGTATTAAAAGGCATGTGGATCACTTGTGAACATATTTTGAATTTTTTTTTGTGTTGTATAAGTCCTACAATCCCTAAACTTCATAAAATTGTCACGAAAAATATTAATAAAAAAAACTTTATAAACGCATTAATATGAAATTTAGAATTGTAGCAAGCAAAGCTTAATTATTACTTTTTTTATTCCAATCTTAATTCTCTAAAAAAAAATATTTTACATAAAGTTCATGATAAAATTGAATCGTAACAATAAAAATTAAAATAAAATAATAATATTGATTCTTTTTTATAATGCAATATATAATTTTATTTTTCTTATAGTCACACTATAAATACTATTTAGAATTTTATAATGTTAAAAATTATAAATAAAAAATGAGATATCTGATTTATTAGAATAGAAAGAGATGAAACTATGGATAGAAATAGAATTATCATTTTTTATTACTACTACTTAGGAAAAGAATATGATACATACCTCAAATATTTGAAAGCAAATGAGAAAAGATGATGATATTTTTCTCTATAGAGAGAGTTATATATACATGATATTAGCCTTAATAGGAATATAAAAAGTTCTCTATAATAATAATAATAATAGTAATAATAATAATGAATGATTAAGAGTTATAAAATATGAGAAGTCACTATATACATGTTTTAATAATAATGGTATTAATAATATGTAATTTATTTTGTTTTTCCTTTAACAAAATGTAAAAGTGTTAGAAAATAGTAAAAATAGTTAGAAAAATAGATAAGATGCCACTTAAGATCTTTTGTGCTTTGCTTTATTTATATATATTGATTATTTAATAAATAATTAAAAAAGTTAAAAAAATGAGAAAAATAAAGAATACCTATATAGACATTAGTGTAAAATTACCAATAATATATAATTGAAAAAAAAATAATATTTACATAATTAATGATAGGTAATCTTTTCAAATAACACATATAATTAGAAATAGTATACATAATAATTAAAGAGCTAATAGTATTAAGGCTAGACATGAATTTGAAATGAATTAATTACCTAAAACTAAAAATATGCATTAAAAAATAGAAATAGGAAAAAATAGAGAATAGAGAATAGAAGAAGATTAGGATGCCACTTAAGATGTTTTGTGCTTTCCTTTATATTATATATTGATATTGATATTGATCCTAAAGGACAAAAATTATAAATTAACAAAACTAAGAAAGATATTATATAACTGATATATATACAAATTAAGCGTACGTAATATAAGTCTTAATTTATAATAATTTTGATTGACTAATCACAAGCTTTTGTAGCTCGTTTTATCTTTTTATCACGTATTGAGATACGGAAGATTTTATGAAATCATCTAAATCAAAACTTTCATTAACAATATTATGTGAGATTAAATAGAACACATAAATATATATATATGTATATATATATACTAGTAAAAAGTTGCACGTATACTAATTTTATGTTAGATATTTTTTACTTTATTTAAAAAATATAATTAACAATTAAAGAAAAAATATTATTACTTATTAGGTGAGATTATTATTATGTATATCTAAATAATGTAATTTATAATTTTGACAATTAAAAGTAAATACTGGATGTAATATATTATAGTGTTTAAGAAAACTTGATAATTTAAGTATAATATGTTCTTAAGATAATCAAAAAATAAACTAAAAATTCATGTTCAAATACTAAAGAAAACACAACTTAAATGTGTGTGAAATAAAAAAGAAAATTAAAAATCAATCTCTAAATTATTGACAATTGAAGATAACATCTATCTAAAAGTTGTAGATAAAAAATCGCTTTCTCACAAATTATAATGTCAAATGTTTTAGTTAAAATACTTTATATATATATGGAACACTTCTAAATGGGTAATACCTATAGATGAGCACCAAAAAAAATTAATAAGGTAACAATCTAATAACCTTTTATGGCAAGTTTCTAATTATTATTTTTTTTAAAAAAAATATATTTATTTTTTATAAAATTGGAAATAATAATTATAACCAATATTTTGAAAAAATTATAAATTATTTTTAAAAATTAATTGAAATTACTACTTTATAATTTTATGAAATTGTGAGTTTATTAATAATTTATTATTGTAAAACTAAGAATCATTTACATGTATATTAATGTGTTTTTTTTTAATAGGAGAATAAGAACTTGATTGTGGAATCTAATTGTCTTAATATTATTCATGCTCTTAAAAATAAAACGCTACAATACTTCTTTGTTCTTACTTAGGGTATCATTGTTAGAGAAATATTATTATCATCTAATGATTTTTTTGACATTACCATGCATCATTCTCCTAGAATAATTAATGAGGTGTTGTTCATTATTTATATTATTAGGATTGGAAGATCATCATAATTTTGTCTAGGGGTCAAGTATAATTTTTTGTGCTGAAATTCTTGTGTTGGCAATTGCCATTATTCAATAATGTTTATGACACTTTTTTTCTTCGTTCATTTTATTTGTTAAAATTTTCTTCATTCGTTTTGTTCTTATAGATTTTGGTAAGCTCAAGTATTTTTTAAAAAATAAAAACAGATAAATGATTGTTAATTATTATGAAATTAAAAATTTTTGGTTTAAAAAAAATCTTATACATTTTATATGTATTACAACTTAAAGCTTAAAAATATTTTTTTTTGTTTTCAGTAATGCAATTTCGAATTCTAGTTTGAAGAAATTTTAATAAAAAGATAAATAATATCAGTTCAAATATTAATAGCTATATAATCAAAACTTACCTATATTAATTTAGAGAGCCCATGGTTTGATCATATATTTTTTTTAAAAAAAAAAGAAAAAAGATTAAAAAGACGTAGCTAGCTGTAGACAATTTAAAGAAAAAACTATGCTCATTGTCATATTGAACAATTAATTTTTCCATAAATGATAATATATTTATCCGATTTAATTTAATTATTTGATATATAGCTCCCAAAAGAATAAATTAATTAAATAAATGATATTAATTTATATCAAGTAATTAATATATTAATTAAGTACGTGAATATTTTGTGTGTTTATTAAATATATATAGTCTATTTATGTTATTAATATTTTATGATAGAGAGTTGTGACTCTTGAATAATTAGCATCAAATATCAGTTCAAATATTAATGAGATTTGTTTTATTTTTATTTTATTATATATAAATAATATATTATTATTTTATTAAATATAAATAAAAAATCACCCATGAATTTCTGATAAACCAAAAAATTCAGTTAATATAAATATTAAAAACTAATTTCACCATAACATGAAATCGAAAAATAAAAGACATCGATACGTGATATGTGATGGGGTTTTCATTCAAATAAGTTCATAGTATATGAATCGTTAATATTAAATTTGCAAAGAGATGCATCTGAGCTAGACAATGAATCGTAATATCATAGAAATAACCTAAACTTTCCATCCTACGAGAGCATCTACAAAATAATGAAGAAGAATAATTATTAGTATCAAATTTTCAGTAAATATATGAAAATAATATATATCTTAATTTCCACATAATTATTATATGATATAAAGACTAAATTATTAGAGTATCTGATTTTCTTTTTAAAAAAAAAAAAAAACCAATAAGATTCTTGCTAAAGCCCTCTAAAATAGTATTATCATTTATTGAGTTGACTAAAAATAGTCGAAGCCAGTAACACTACTACAATATTAGATTTTTAAATTTAAATTATTTAATAATAACAAAAATAACTGAAAGCATAGGCTTTCAGTAGCATCTCCCATTGCAGAAAGGAAAAAAATATATGTGGGCATCCTATTGCTTCGATTATTTAGAAATAATTAAAGCCTAAAGTGTTCTGAACTTCTAAATGAGCTTTGGGCCTATAAGAAAACCCTAACATACTCAGTCGCCTCTCTCTCTCTCTCTCATATTCCTTTCTCGTTGAGATCTCACCCACTAGCAACCCTAGATCAAGTATGTTTTTTTTTTTCATCTCTCTTGTCTTGCCCGTCGTCGGCCCAGCCACCATCAGTCCTAGAAATTGTTTTTTTTTCTTCTTCTTTTTCTCTCTTTTTCAGTGCCTCTTAGCCAATCTACTGTCGACCCTAGAAGTTCTTTTTTTTTTTTTCTAGCTCTTTTTCTCAATGTCTCCCTTTCTCTCTTGATTTTTCTATGATCGATCACCAATTTTTTTCTTGTTTGTGAGTAGTTCTTTTATTTTCTTGAGAATTTCTTTTTTTTGTTAATATCATTCTGGAATGTTATTAACGTTTTGATTGTTTGTGTTAAATCATACTTTCTTTCTCTATATTAATTATTCTTCATTAGTCTGAAAATAAATAATATATATATAAATACTTATGGCTTCGATTATTTGGCTAATAATTAAAGCTATAGTATTATTAGGGTTTATGTCCTAAAAATAAGTATTTATGAATAATATATTAGAGTTTATATGAAATACAAATATATTATAAATGAATATGAATTATAAAAATAATAATTAATAAATAACAAAAAATTCCATATTTATATAGAGAGTGTATGATCTTGTAAGAATAAAAGAAAATTAAGATTATACCACATAAATAAAATAAGTCGGTAAGGTATTAAAGGATAGAATCTTTAATATGAAATTATCAAGTACGGTTTACTAAGCATTATATATTAGTGGCATGTGACTTTGATTCAGATCACATATGTGGATAGATATTTAGTAAAAGTATTGTTTATAATTTAGTTATACATATTGTTTATATATCAACATATTGTTTATCATAAAAGATTTAATCATATCACAATGATAATCGACTGTTAGTAGACTAGTTTAAATCTTAAGAATTCATGAACTCTTGTTTCTGTTCATTAGGTTCTTTAATTTACTCGTTAAAATTTCTCAATAGATGATTCTTACAACTTCTATTTTGGGAACCTAATAACATGGATAGCTGGGACATGTTATACAATAACTGGAATCCAAGCTTTCCGAAAAGATCGAATATTAGTTTCCTTAAAGTATTAATTTTGGTAGTGAATAAAGTTGGGCCAAAATATATGAATAGAATTATAGTTTAGGATCTCGAGTTGTATCTCTCAATAAAATCACCAAAATATTGACGTAGAAGTGCTTGTTTCAACAGTTCTTGATCTTGTTGCAACCATCTTGATTAGGATCTCGATTTGTCTCTCTTAATAAAAGTACTAAAATATTGACGCATAAATCTGGCAAACACTCACTCGCTAGATTGGTGAAAGGAGAAATATGTTTAATAAATAAATAGAGAGACTCAAGAAATTTATAATAGTTCACTCCCCGTGTCATGACAGTAATAGAGCTACGTCTACTTTGAGTTTTTATTTCTCATGAGAATTATAAGAAAATTGGCTATAATTTCTAGAGAGAGATTCTCTGACCTTATGGGGACTTAGAAGAATGTGAAAAATAAACTATGGAGCTCTCCTTTTATAGGGGAGGGGTCCTATTAAAATATTATTAAAATAATACAAAAAAAATATATGAAAATTCACTTTGGACTGATCTTGGCCATTGATGATGATCAAACGGTAAACAATTAAATCTTGGTAAAAATAATCAATATTCAGAGTTTGAATCTCGTCCGTCGGATCGCTTTTGAGCAATCTGTAGAAAAAAAATTGCAACTATCTTGGGTACGAATTTTGGACTTGAAATATTTATAATTGCAATATGAGTGTGAGACATAACTTAATGTATATTTGAAATAGCTTCGAAACACATGTTAAAACGTGTCAATCAGATCAATATTGAGAGAGTTATGATCGTTTTACTAAAGGTTATTTTGTACCCAACATCAGGTTGACAACCCAATGCCCAGGTTAACATCCTGAAGTCAACCTGGACGCTGGGTAAGTGAGAAAATGTCCCAGAATTTTATTTTTTGATGCCCAAGTGATATGTTGACATCACCTAGTCAAATTCTTTATTCTGGTGAAGTTGTTCAGTAGTTCTCAAAGATTTCCCTTTTTGGTAAAATCGGTTAGACCCAAAACTTCCTTTTTTTACTGATATTCTACCTTGTTGAAAGGGTGAAATATCAAAGTGTGAATTTGACCTGTCACACAAGTTGTATCTCTCATTTACTACAAAAAAAAAATCGTCAAATAGTCGAGATAGAATCAAATTCCAAATACAAAACCCAGCGCCCTAGGTCACACGTTAACTTGGGCGATGGGTGCTTCTATGGGATTGTTTTGATACTTCAAAGGAATTCAAAATTGTGAACGAGGTCTCTTACCCCATTTTCGATCAAAATAAAAAGAATTCTTGGAGTAAATTTTGCGTTTGAGGAGCGGAAACATGTGAACCCGACTACATGTCAACCTAGGCGCAAGTCCCACTGCCCATGTCAACTTGGGTGTTGGATCCTTGTGACCCCTTGAAAATATGATTTACTCCCCAAGATCACTTGTATCTTCCTTGTTGACACAAAATTTTGGGTCGGCCTCCCCGAGATCACTTGTATCCTGCAACTATTGTTGCTAACTAGCCACAATTTGGCTAAGCTGTTCAACCCGGGGATCAGCCTCCTCAAGGTTTTCTAACTCTACCGTGGCTCTCCATATGGAATTCGGTCACTCGTTCTAGTGCCAGAATTCAGTGTCCTTGGGCGACGAGCTAAGGAGCTGGTTTTAAGGCCTCCACCTGGCATCTGGGATGCAGGTGTCATCTCGTCACTAGTTTTAGTAACACATACATGCCCCCAGAGGTTGGCCAGTTATGGGGCTTCTTTCAACACTTGTCGATATTCTTGCAACCATCTTGGTAAGTGTCTTGAGTTGTGGCTCTAAATGAAAGCATCAAAATGTTGATGCAAAAATCTAGACACAGAAATCTGATCACACCCGCTCGCTAGATTGGCTAGAATATAATGAGAGTTAAGCATAAATAAGAGAGACACGACAAATTTATAGTAGTTCATTTCCAATGGTAATGAAGTTACGCCTACTTTGAATTTTTATTTCTCACGAGAATTACAAGAAATTGGCTTAGTATGGGGCTTAAATTTCTAGAGAGAGAAAGTAGAGAGATGCTCTAACCTTATGCGTACTTGGAAGAATCTCAAAATGAGCTAGATGAGCTCTCATATAGAGAAAGAAGTCTTATTAAAATCATAATAATAATAAATTATAATAAAATATGAAAAAAAAATAACTTTGGGTTGATCTTGGCCATTTATGATGTTCCAATGGTGAAAATAGTCAATTTTTGGAGATTGAATTTTGTCTGTCGAATCGTTTTCAAGTAATTTGTGAAAAAATCGCAACTATGTTGAGGACAAATTTTGGATTTAAAATCTTCAAACTTACAATATGGGTGTTAGATATGACTTGATATATCTTTTAAATATCTTCAAAATAAAAGTTGAATCACGTCCATAGAATCAATATTGAGAGAGTTATGGCTATTTAATTGAAGGTTGTTTCGCACCCTGCGGCCAGGTTGATACCCAATCCCCATGTTAACAACGACCAGGTTGACACCCTAACCGTTAGGATGTCAACCTGGTCAACCTGGATGTCAGGTTGGTGAAAAAACATCCAAGACTTGAATTTTTTTTTTATGCCTAAGTGATGTGTTGACATCACTTAGTCAGATTCAACATTTTAGTGAAGTTGTTCACCAGTTCTCGAAGATGTAGCTTTTTTGTGAAATTAGAAAGCCTCAAAACTCCCCAATTGTGCTGATATTCCACATTGTTGAAACGGTGAAATATCAAAGCATGAATTTGACCTGTCACAAGTTATATCTCTGGTTTACTGTGAAAAAATAGTTGAACGCTCAAAACAAAATAGAATTCTGATAAGCAGAACCCGACGCACCAGGTCAGGTGTCAACCTGGGCGCTGGGTGCTCCCCGGGTGCCTTCCTGGGGCTTCTTTAGATACTTTTATGGAATTTGAGATTGCAAACGAGGTCTCCTACCCTATTTTTGACAATTTTAAGAAGAATGCACGTAGTAGAATTTGTGTTTGAGGAGAATAAATTAATGTGGGAACTAGGTTGCATGTTAACCTAGGCGCAGGGCCTAATGCCATGTCAACCTGGGCACTGGGGCCCTGTTCTGGGTCCCTGGGAAAATTGTTTACTCACTGAAATCACTTGTATCTTTGTTATTTTAGATGATAGAAATAATGTCTAAAAACACTTTTTTGGAAATTTGATTGGAAACATCCTAGGTTGACAAATGTCAACTTGGGCACTAGCCCCAGTGTCATGTGTCAACCTGGGCATTGGGTCAAGATTTTTGCCACCAGATGACTCCGTTTGATTCCCAAAAAACACTTGTATCTTAATCTTTAAAAAAAACATAGAATATGGCTAGAAGACTTCTCATAAAAACCCCTTAAAAATAGCCCAGGTTGACAAAGTGTCAACATGAGCATTGGGTCCCAGTTCTAACCACCCAAATGGCTCTGTTTGTTTTCCGAAAGCACTCAAATATTAATTGTTGAGGAAAATAGAGAATTTTCAGAGAAGATTTTATCTAAACTGCTGTTGGAAGTGGCCTTGGTTGACAAAGTGTCAAGTTGGATGTTGGGCCCCCACTTTGGCCTCCAGGTCAATACGTTTCTTTCCTAAAAGCATTTGTTTCCTTGTTTGTATGAAGGCAAAGAAAATTCTAAGGATACATCTTCAATATAGTTGCTAAAAGTGCCCTAAGTTGACATTATGTTAACCTGGGCATTGGATGCCTGGAGCACCTAGTGCCTTGGGTGCTCAAAATTAATCTGGTTACCTCAAATATGTTCGTGACATGCCTAATACATGTAACCGTACAAATTTTGAGCCTTTTGACCAAAACCCTACTTCGAATGTTAACCTAGGCATAAGGCACGCGGGTTGACTTCTGGGGCTTTATTTTGTGTATTTGCATCTTTAAGACCTTGGATTTGGATTCTTCTTATCTTCATGGTATAGAATACTAAATAATGGTGAGTTGTAAACAACTTAGCTGAAACACCCATTCTGGAGTTCCTAGAGTCAACCTCGGCGTAGGGCTAAGGACCCATCCCAAGTCGACTGCTATGACTCGAGACTACTCAATTCTTGGATATTTTCTTGCTTGCCACGTGGCAAACATTGATTTCCATGTCACTAGTGTCAGTTTTCGGGTAAATTTTTTACCCCTAAGACAACTTTACACTTGTGTGAGGTTGACTTAATGAGGTGAACTAAGCCCATTTCTATCGAAACTACTAGGTGGGAATCAATTTTGGTAATATCAGGTAATTGTTTTTGTTTTTCAATGTCTTCTAGTGAGATTAGGAATTTTAAATTCCTATTCCTTTTTGAACAAGAGATTTCGAAATTTAAAGATAAAAAGAAAGGAGAAAATAGAAAATATAATAATCTCTCTCTCTCTCTCTCTCTCTCTCTCTCTCTCTCTCTCTCTCTCTCTCTCTCTCTCTCTCTCTCTCTCTCTCTCTCTCTCTCTCTCTCTCTCTCTCTCTCTCTCTCTCTCTCTCTCTCTCTCTCTCTCTCTCTCTCTCTCTCTCTCTCTCTCTCTCTCTCTCTCTCTCTCTCTCTCTCTCTCTCTCTCTTCTTTTAAAATTTAAATATAAATTCACTTCTTGGTGGCTTAGGAATAGAGGAGATCAATAGATACAAATAGAGAACCTCAATTCTCTTTTTTCATTCAATCTGCACGCCCAACACAGTAAAATTAATAGCCTGAGTCTTCTGCTTCATCAGTTTTTCAAGTGTTCTTCAGTTTTCAAGTAATTTCTTCAAAATTTTCGATTTTTATTTTTGAAAATTTTTTCTTCTTCCCACTTATAAAGCTCAATTTAAGGATTTTGGATCTTGTTGGAAATCCTTAAACTTCATTGGTAAGCCCTCCGAAAATCAAAAATACAATTTTCATGTGCGTCGTGTGAGCTAAACTTTTTCCTTCTTGCAAGGTGCAGTTTGTTTTAACTTTCTTGGAAAAAGTTTTCTTGCGCTGAATTGAGTTGACATTCAGCTATTTGAAGTTGAGGAAGGTCAAGTTTAGAGTAGACATGCTTCACGTAAGAAGAATTACAAGAAAACCTGAAGAATATGTCCGAGACAAAGGCCAATTAATTTGTGAAAAACTCACAGTGCCAAAGTCTAAAGATCTGGACAAGGCTCGTGGTGGAAAAGTCATGGCCACTGAGTTACTCAATGTTGCTATTAAAAGTGAGGACCCGAGAGATCGAGCCTTTGAACTAAGACCACTTGTTTTTAGTTCTATTACTCAACACCAAGTTGAATTGGTAAGAGATGAGTACTCACTACCTGAGACTATCTTCAAAAAACTAAGGACGGGATGTCCTAGTGGCTCTCAAAATCCTTGATATAGTTCTTGGTCAAGGTTTCATATGAATGTGGGTGCATTCTTGCCTCTTCACCCGTGGTTTGTGTTGATTGCTAACTACTTTGGGGTTTTCCCTTATTAGATAAATTTGAATGGTTAGCAGATTTTGTCGACATTCTTCATCTTTTATCGTGTGCGAAATTGACCTATTCCAACTCCTCACGAGATCAACTTCTTATGCAATCTGAAAAGAAGTCCTACTCGAAAAAAGAATGGTTTGTTCCCAATCAAGTAAGGCCAAAACTTGTCACATGCAAACACAATAGCCAACATCTCCTTCTCAGTAGTGGCATAATTCAATTGAGCATCAGTCAAGGTTCTATTATCATAGCAAATGGTACAAAAAACTTGTCAACTCGTTGACCCAACATAGCTCAAATGGCGTAATTACTTGCGTCACACATAATCTCGAATGGTAACTCCCAATTTGAAGTGGTGACAATAGGTGTTGAAATCAGTTTCTCCTTTAGAGTTTGAAAAGCTTCCAAACACTCCTTCCCAAACTCAAAATGCACTCCATTACAAGCAAGTTGGACAAAGGTTTTGATATCTTAGAGAAGTCCTTGATAAACCTTTGGTAGAAGCCAACATGACCCAAAAAACTTTGGAGCCCTTTTACTGAAACTCGAGGAGGTAAGTTCTCAATTCTAGACACCTTGGCTTTATCGACCTCAATGCCTTCTTCTAAATTTTGTGCCCCAATACTATCCCCTCCTTCTGTTGGAAATTATTTTACCAGGATCTAGATTTACTAACAAGTATGTTGGATTAACAACCTAATATGAATTCTAAAACAATGAAAATAAACACATATAAAGTTAGAAAACCTTACAGTGGGTGCAGCGGAATATTATGACTCCTTCCGTTCAGATCTCTAGCCCTCGATTCCTTTTTGTAGCAGAGCATCACCAAGATCTGAACCTGGATCTTCTTTTCTCCTTCTTTGATGCAGAAATTCCATAGTCTTCCATACTATGATTGAGATACCACTTGATGTGTGTGGGCACTACTCATCTCACAAGGATTTCGAAAATTCTCTCTCTTTTCTCTCTTAATTTCGTGGTTGATAGCATGCAAGAGAAGAGACACAAAGGTTACTTTATATAGGGAGAAAGGACAGCACAACTTTCCAAATAAAACAGTTTCCTCTTTTACTGTGTAATTGATTAACTGCCTTATTTAGTGTGATCCACCAATTTCCTATTATAGCTAGGCTTTGATTAGCAATTACATGACAATTAAAAAATAAAAAATAATAATTGGGAAACACAAAGGGAGTGCTCGGCCATAGAGGGAATATGGGCCTCACTTGGATTTTGCAGTTTCCTCAATTTTATTTCAATTTCTCCAAAAATGCCATTTTTCCAATTCTAATCATTTAAATGCCAAAACTAATTATTTAATAACTAAAATAGATTATTAAATAATATTGTCATTTAAAATAATTATTAATTAGACATACAAAGTCTCTTAATTAATAATTAAACCTAGAAACCCTTTTCTTTACGATTTCATCCTTAAACTGTGAGAATTCATAAAGTAGACATAGTCTAACTTTTAGAATTATAATTGATTAATTAAAATCAATTAACTGAGTCTTACAAGCAGTATGGTCTCAACTAGTATGGGGACCATGGGTCTATATAACCGAGCTTCCAATAAGTCGAACCGAATTTACCAAGTAAATTCCCTAACTTATTAATTCCTCATTGAATCCACACTTAGAACTTGGAATTGAACTCTCAGTCATATAGAAACGCTCTATATGTTCCACGATATAGACACGTCATTAGTTATCCATTGTTATAACCCTAATGTGATCAATGATCCTCTATATAGATGATTTACACTGTACAGGGATTAAATTACCGTAACACCCTACAATGTATTTTATCCTTAAAACACTTAACCCTGTATAAATGATATTTCACCTAAGTGAAATGAGATCTCCACCATTTATCTTCGTTTGGTTAAGCTCGAAGGAAATCATCCTTTACTTCTATTTTCCAAATAGAAGCTATAGATTCCATATTTATGTTAGCGCTCCCACTCAATTGCATTACCGTGTTCCCAAAATGTACGTATCACCCTGATACAAAACTAGGCTTAACTAACAAATCAAAGAACACGAATAATACTCTTGAAATTGAGCCTAACCATATCAGGATTTCGATCATGTGATCTAGGATCAACTTATGATATTGAATTGAATAGATGTTTACGGTAAGTTTCAAAATCTAATTCAAAGTTCAATATCGGTCCATTCCAATGCATACTCCATGCATCCGATACTGGTAAACTTTGCCAATGTCCTAGAAAGGACATAACACTTTTCCAAGGTGTAAGAATACCTATCGCTGATTATACCATGTCAGTCTAAATTCAGTGTTCTGACAAATCAGGGAATCTACTTTTGAACATATAATAAAGATTATATTCCACTGTGCTGACAACACTATAATCTTTAACCAACTCATATGTTCTGGACTTAAAAAGAATTCATACATTATATACACATATAATCATGAAATAAATCATGTGAACCATGCAACATAAAATGTTATTTCTGATCTTTATTAATAAGTAAATCTGATTATATGAAATGAGTTTTATTTAGGGCATAAAACCCAACACCTTCACCATGAGATGACACTTTTCCCAATTGAGCACCAAATTAGATTCTTCACATTTAATCAAAACCAGTTCAAAGTTACTCAAACAGTTGTCAAACAAAGACCCAAACACTGAGAAATCATCCATAAAGACCTTTATGCAATTCTTAATCAAATCGGAGAAGATAGCCATCATACATCGTTGGAATGTTGCAGTTCACGAAAATTTCACAATCATCAATCAATCATCAAATAACACTCAATACAACATGATACCATCCAAAGAACATACAAACAATCGTTTTAAAGTCCAAATTACATGTAAGTAAATCAATTACCATGGTTACTTTTTGCCAGATCTAATGATCTGATGGCTCCCTTGGTCAAGATAATAATTTGTAACAGGTATATTTACAATCTTCTTTCATCTGTGTATGACCTAGCAACATGATAGGACCCATCCAAAGTGTGCCTGTGTGAGCCTATGTGTTTAATTTTATTATAGATGCATATAGGTTGTTGTTGCTAAATAAATTATCATAGTTCTTGATAGAATTTATTTAGGCCCATTTAGTTTTTGGGCCTATTCAATTAATAACAGTTGTTCTTATTAAGGTTAAATTCCTCTCTTTTGGGCCTTGTGTGAGAGTTGGGAGCCATAGAAGTGGGTACGACATACTGAACCCAGCACCCCCTCACATGAACCACCCCAATTGTGAAGGCCCATTTGCCTGATTTGAACAACTGTACTAGGTTAATTAAACTAGTTTAACCTAATAAAATTGATTAGCAACATAATTAATTTCATTTATTTTGAAATTAATTTAAGAAAATTATAGTTTAAAGAATTTTTTATTCTAAGCTAAACTATATGTATTTTCTTGTATTTAATTAAATATAGAATTATAACCATCTAGATTCTTTCTGGAGCTTAATTTAAATTTTTCATTAAATATTCCTATTTAAGTTGATATTTAGTTATCTACAACTAACCAACTTAAATCTGAATATCTTTTGAATTTCAAATTTTAAAATTAAGTTGAGGAATTTTAGGTATTGGTTATTAAGATTCTTTAGATATTTTTTAAGTTAATATCTTTTCGAATATTAACTTAAAATGGAATATTTTAGATATTTTTTAGGTTAATATCTTTTCGAATATTAACTTAAAATGGAATATTTTAGATATTTTTTAGGTTAATATCTTTTCGAATATTAACTTAAAATGGCATATTTTCAAATTAAGTGGTTACAACTTAATTTTTGATATTTAATTAAATTTAAATTTGAAAATATTTAAGTTCTAGATTTTTTCTAATACAACTTAAATTAGATATTTTTTTTTCAAATTTTGTGGAAAAGATACTTAGTAAAATAAGATATTTTCTAGATAGTTATTTCTAGACTACTTATTATTTCTAATATTAAATAGGAAAATACTATAAATTGTGAAATTAATTATTTATATAATTAATTTTGGTACAATTTATTTTAAGTATATTTTTTCCTAGTATTAAACTAGAGATTAATAATTAAGCCTTCTCTACACTTAATTATTTATTTCTTGAATTTAATACATTTAATTAATTTGAAAATTAAATATCTAAGTTGATTTTTATCATCATACTTAAATATTTCTTTTTCATGACATTTAATTAAATAGAAAATTATTTTTAGTTAAAAAAAAAATATTTTTCAACTAAATTTATATAATTTTCAAAATATATTTTTTTTCTTTATTTTATTAATCAAATTTCGAAATTGCATTTCTTAAATGCTGGAATTTCGAATTTTATTTGAAAAATAGATTAAGTTGTAAATTAATTATTTATTTTAATTAATTCTTGGATCAACTTAAATCAATGATTTTTTCATTTATTGATTAATTTAAAATAAATTGAATTAAAGTATATTATTAGAAATTGAATTAATTAGTCAAAGGAAAATCTAGATAGATGATATTTTTGCTTGAAGTATTTTTCTAGTGTATTTAATTAAATAGAAAATTAATATTTAAGTTGATTTTCATCATCATACTTAAATATTTGAAATTTTTCTTATATATTTAATTAAATAGGAAAATTATATTTTTTGTTGTAAATTAATTTTATTAATTAATTTTGGGCCAACATTAAATTAGAATAATTTTTCCAGAATTTATTTTTTATTTTAATATGCATTTTTTCGAAAATTGTATTCTTATATACTTTAATTTTTCGAAATGCAATATATTTATAGAAAATTAAATTTGAGTTGTAAATTAATTTAAATTAATTTTGTAACAACTTAAATTGAATATTTTTCTAAATATTTATTGGAAATTATTACTAAGATGGAAATAATTCATGTTATTTTCATATCCATCTAAGTAAAATTTATAAATATTAAATTAAAATTTATATTTAGAATTTTTCATTCTAAATTAGAAATTTTAATTAAATAAATATATATTTAAAAATAAATAGAATAAATAAAGAGAATCAAAGAAAATACAACTCTTTATAAATAATGAGCTTGATTATTATTAAGATATTCGATCTCCATTGTTGGTCTTACAAAAGTTAAATGTTTTCAATATAACCTCGAGACGCTAGACTTCGTCCCCCTATGGATGGTTATTCGTTGAACGCATTTAACACCGTAAGATTTCATTTGATAAGTGTTTTGTAAGTTTTCGTCTCTATTAGACTCTCCCCTACGGTGACTACTTAGAGATAAACTTATAAAACATGAAACAATGGTGGAAGCTCATAAAATGAGAATAACCTTGACTCTCGCCTACCGGGACAACGTTGGATTCTTATTTTGATCGAATAAAAGGTTGCTAGAATGGTTTCTATTTTAGATGAGCTGACAACTCTATTCAATAAATGATGCTTTGACTCTCGCCTACCGGGACACTGTATCAGTTTGTTGAAAACCTTGGAAATTATTTAGGATTGTATGTTTTAGTATTTTCACTAGTCATTCCTACTTGCTATATGTTTATAATTTCTGAATTGTGTATGAATTTATATTGAACCATGTTATTTTCTGTTATTAAGTTGTAGTTTAATTTCGAATCTTCATTGTTGGTCTAACATGTTTGTTTTTCTAATGAGATAAATCCCTAATGGATTTTCACCATTAGACATACATAATAGTGTTAGATCTCGAAAGATAAATATTGTATATGCAACATCTAACTGTTCATCAATTGATGACACCTTAGACTAGTATTTTTACAATATGAAACAAGAAGATTACATAAATAAGATTACTTTGTCTTTCGCTAATCGAAGCATCGTTGGATTCTTATTTTAAACGAAATTATCCTAATTCCTCTTAGCTTATTCATTTCGAATTAGCTTCAAAACATATCATTGGATGAATGGTCTATAAATCATTTCATGTCATTCTATATTTTCTCATGAGAAATTAAATGACGCATATGATTATAATCCCGAAATTCTATTCCCAATTGATATAAAACCTCAATCTTAGAAATCTCCTACTTGTATGGGCAAATCTGACTTAGAGTTTGTATTAGTAGTGGTGGTCCAAGAAAGAATTACTCATTATATTTGGTTGAATTTAAGTCTTTGACTTTAATTTTAGAATCCAAACAGAAATTTTCTTATATTTCTAATTCCAGATACAATACAGTTACACTTTCTCAAGTGTTTAATATCCATATTTTATTAATGGATTCAAACTGTATGGAATATGAGTTAGGTATTCTGTGACCAGGATCCACTTGCACTATTCTAAGAACTCTTTGATGTAACTAAACCTATGTCATCAAAAGACACTACCACATTTTTTTTAATCTATGGCATTTGTATCTTGTTCATAGTGGTTTTGACAAGATCAATCTCTGCAAAGAGTTAATATGCCTATATCCACTGAAAGTAGTTCATCTCATTCGCAGATGGATGTACATTCAGGGGTGGATATGAGTTTTTCGTTGTATTCTTAAAACGATAACTCTAGATTATACCTTATGCAAAGAAATTTGAAATGTTTGAAAAATTTCATCAATTTCTAGCAATGGTTAAACACCATTAAGGTATGTGGTTAAAGATCTTGCGAACTGATAGGGGTGGAGAAATAGTTAGTAGATATGCAGTTCAAAGATCATTAAATTGATTTTTGAATTATATCCAAACTTACCTCCCCAGAAATTTCAAGTTGCATATTGATGATTAGTTACTAGTCGTTGCCTAAATCCTTCTATGGTAATACAATTTCAGAATGATGTAATGGTTGTATACTTAATGTAAATCATTACTAGATTCATGGATGACCTAATCAAAATCTTAAGAAAAGCTAGAACTATTAACCATGGTTTGTTAGCTATTCTAAGTGATTAGGGGTGGACCATACCATTGTCAATAGATAAGAAAGTGTTTGTTCAAACAAATACTACTTTTCTAAGAAAATGACTAAGTCTGAAAACAAGTAGCAAATAAAGGAGATATTTAATTCTTGATTCCAAAAGTGTTCTATCATCTTATATGACATATGATGATCCCACTGCCTCTGTTGTCTTGTCACAACCAAAGAGGTCAATACCATTTAGTTTTCTTCGACATAATTCACGGTACCTTGTCGTAGTGGGAGAGTTTCTAGGAACTCGCTTTCTTATGACTTGGGAGACACTAGTGATTTAAATCCATTGTGAGTTTAAACAAGTAATGGATTGTCAAGATAAGAAACTAAGAAGAAAGCCAATAGAACTATGGTTTAATCCATTCACATGGAATAACCTAAAGTTTTCTATTACAAGGACATAAAAGGAAATTTCGTTTATAAGTCTATTCAATGGACTTAACAAACTTCCTGTTCCTAGTATTATAGGTTTGAGTTTATCTAAATCTATGGCTTGTGGTATACCTGGTAATTACTTACTCTAATGCAAGCAACTTACTTTAGTAAGATGCTGAAGCATTTTCTTCTAATGGCAATCTATAGAAGCTTCACAACTTCTTAGGTATAGATTTTATTTATCTAAGGAAAAGTCTTAACTATTCCAGAAAAGATAAAGCCATGAAAGAATTTCTTATATCAACAGTGAGAGGTCTTAGATATGCTTTTGTATGCCTTAGACCAGACACCTGCTGTTGAGTGGGAGTAATGAGTAGGTATCAGATTAATCTAGGAGAAGAACATTGGAAGACAATCAAGTAAATCTTAAGATTAAGAAGAGGAACTATATGTTAGTCTATAAGGGTGTGTTTAAAACTCTTAGACTACACCATATCAGATTTCGAAATTTGCCTTTATGCTAGTAAATCTTCCTGATAAGATGGTGATTACTCTGGGGGTGGAATAGTGATTTTGGAGAAGTGTAAAAACCTATCTGAAGTCTCTAGGTCTACCAGAGAGGGACTGAATGTTAAGGTTGCAGGAAAGGTACTTATTCAGTCTAAGGAAAGTTCTATACATTTTTGGCATCATTCCAAATTGCCTTAAACTACTAGTGTTAATTTCCTGATTAACCAAAAGTAGTTGCCAAAGATATAGAATCCAGTATCCCAAAGAGAGTAGACATATAGAGAGGAATTTCACATTATCAATGATTTTGTGATTAAAGGAAGAGTAATGGTGGAGAAAAGGTTATTTTTTAATTCAACCTTTCAGATCCTATTACGAGGAGTTTACTACTACTATACTTGATTTGCATATCAAGGTGTTGAGATTATTTGAAACACACTTTTTGTTTTATATTAGTGCAAGTGGGAGTTTTTTGGGTTTTATGCCCTAAATAAAACTCATTTCAATATAATCAGATTTACTTATTAATATAGATCAGAAACAACATTTAATGTTGCATGGTTCACATGATTTATTTCATGATTATATGTACATAATGTATAAATTCATCTGAAACCCTTTTCACATACTTGATCCTGTTTATTATGCCGTCAACACATTGGAAAGTAAACATGACTATGTGAATAATGTTTCCTAGATTTATCAGACACAGGGTTTTACTGATATGATAATCTACAACAAGAGTTTACTTGTATTTGGAGAAATACTATGTTCTTTCCAGAACATTGGTTAAAGTAAAGCTCAGGTTGGATGCATGGAGTATGCATCGGAAGGGACCGATATTGAACTTTGACTTAGATTTATTAAACTTACCGTAATATCTATTCAAGTCAATATCGCCTAGTTGATCCTAGATCATATGATCTTAATCCTGATATGATTAGGCTCAATCTCGAGAGGCTATTCGTGTTCTTTGATTTGTTAGTTAAGCCTACTTTTAGGTCAGGGTGATACGTACATTTTGGGAACACGGTAGTGCAATTGAGTGGGAGCGCTATCATAAACATGGAATCTATAGCTTCTATCTGGCGAATAGTAAGCAAAGGATGATCTCCTTCGAGCTTGACCAAACGAACATAAATGGTGGAGTACTCATTTCACATAAGCTGAAATATCATTTATACGGGGTCAAGTGTTTTAAGGAATAAATACATTGTAGGGTGTAACGGTAATCTAATCCCTTTACAGTGTAGATCATTCATATAGAGGATCAGTGATCAAATTAGGATTATAACAATGGATAACTAATGATGTGTCTATATGGTGGAACATATAGAGCATTCTATATACTGAGAGTGCAATTCTAAGTTCTATGCGTGGATTCAACGAAGAATTAATAAGTTAGTGAATTTTAGTGCTAAATTCTTGATCTACTTATTGGAAGCTCGGTTATATAGACCCATGGTCCCCCCACTAGTTGAGATAATATTGCTTGTAAGACTCATGTAATTGGTTTTGATTAATCAATTATAATTCACAAATTAGACTATGTCTATTTGTGAAATTTTCACTAAGTAAGGACGAAATTGTAAAGAAAGAGTTTATAGGGGCATATTTGTTAATTATGATACTTTGTATGGTTCAATTAATAAATATGATAAATGACAATATTATTTAATAATTATTTATAGTTATTAAATAGTTAGAATTGGCATTTAAATGGTTGAATTAGGAAATTGACATTTTTGAGAAAATCAGATACAAAAGGTGTTAAAATTGCAAAGTTGCAAAAAGCAAGGCCCAATCCACTAAGTGTAGGGCCAGCCACTTTTGTAGGAAATTTAAACTGATTTTTTCATTATTTTAATGCCAAATAATTCAAACCTAACCCTAGTGGAATGCTATAAATAGATAGTGAAGGCTTCAGGAAATTTACACTAAAATTTTCTATTTTACCTTCAGAGAAAAACCTGAGCCTTCTCTCTCCCTATCTTTAGCTGACCACTCTCTCTCTTCTTCCTTGATGATTTCGAAATCTTTAGTGTATGAGTAGTGCCCACACACATCAAGTGATACCTCAATCATAGTGAGGAAGATCGTGAAGAAAGATCATCAGCAAAGGAGTTTCAGCATCAAAGATTCAGAGAAAGAGATCCAGGTTCAGATATTGATAATGCTCTGCTACAGAAAGGAATCAAGGGCTAGATATCTGAACGGAAGGAGTCATTATATTCCGCTGCACCCAATGTAAGGTTTCCTAAACTTTATATGTGTTTATTTCATCGTTTTAGAAAATTCATATTTAGGATGTTAATAAACATACTTGTGAGTAGATCTAAGATCCTGATAAAATAATTTCCAACACGTTACACAACTCAAATGGCATTCTTCGAAAAGAAAAAGTGCGATATGGGCAAGTAAACGTTGTCTTCTCTTAATCCTAAGGTGAAATAATAGCTATTTGGTAATACACAAAGTAGCCATCTAGGAAAGAGTAATACTCTTAACCCACCAATTTATCCAACATTTGATCAATGAATGGTAAGGGGAAGTGATCCTTCCTTGTTGCCTTGTTGAGTTTCCGATAATCAATGCAAATTCTCCACCCAGTAACAGTTCTTATAGAATTAATTCATTCTTCTCATTCTTGACTACCGTCATTTCTCCTTTCTTTGGTACCACTTGGACTGGACTCACCCACTTGCTATTTGAAATTGGATAAGCCACTCCAACATCTAACCATTTGACCACCTCCTTTCTCACTACTTCTTTCATGGGCATATTTAGTCTTCTTTGTGCATCAATGGTTGGTTTGACTCCTTTCTCCATTAATATTCGATGCATTATAGTTGAGGGGTTGATCCCTTGTATGTCGGCCAATGTCCACCCAATGGCTCTCATGTGCTTCCTCAATACCCTCAACAACTTTTCTATCTCCACATTAGAAAGGGAAGCTGACACAATAACCGAGAGTATCTTGTTCTCACCTAAAAACTCATATCAGTTATTAGGAAGGACTTTTAACTCCAATTCAGGTGGCTTCTCAATATGGCACTGACTTTGTTGGAATCACTCTGAGCTCTTCAAATTACTTTCTGTTCAATGGCCCATAAGAATCAAGCCACAAAGCATATTATATCGCCTCCTTTCCATCTTGGTCAACCACATAGTGTCGCACTAAAGTCAAATTGAGAGGGTCTTCAATAGGCTTCCTAGTTTCCACCAACTTGTCCACCACATCAACCGAAAAATAGTTGTCACTTGTTTCAGGATAAGTTATAGCCTTGAGTACATTGAACACAATTTCATCTCCTTGTACTCTTAGCTTTAACTCACCTTTTTGCATATCAATTAAAACTTGGCCTGACACCAAAAAGGTTCTCCCAAGGATAATGGGAACATTACTATCTTTCTCCATGTCAAGCACTATAAAGTCAGTTGGAAAAATAAACTTGTCCACCTTGACAAGGACATCTTAAGTTACCCCATGTTGCTTGTGTAGAGCCTTTGAGGATGAGGGATCTTGACCTGATGCTCAATGCTAATTGGAGGAGATAGACCTTCAGTAGTCTTCTTTTCCTCTTCTACTGATGCTTGTGCATATTGATCTTAACCCTGTTTTTCAACTGACTTCTATTGACTCGACCCAGCATAGTTCTTCCCACTCTTAAATGTAATTGCCTTGCATTTTTCTTTTGGATTCGCTTATGCAGTACTAGGAAAATTACCTTGAGTTCAGCTAGCCAATTGTCTCACTTGATTCTCCAAGGTTTTAATGGAGGATCTAGTCTCCATCATGAATTGGAACAATATATCTGCTTGAACGTTTGACTCTCCACTAGTACTTGGTTGCTGAGCAGGCTATTGAGGATTTCTTTGTTGTGGTGGCCTATTTCTCTGCTGAAAGAAACCTTGTTGAGGCTAGCCAGATGGCTGCACTTGAATATAACAAAGAACTCCATCAATAGAAGGATAGTCACCAACCTTTTGGTATCTAATATCTTGAGATTTCTCCATTGGAAAACTATTCACATCAACTGGACAACTATTATAAGAGTGAGGCCCACCATATAACTCAAAGATTACCTGGGCCTGTTTTACTTCTGCTGTCATCATCTTAGTTAGGGCTTCTACTTGGGATGTTAGCTTTGCAATGGCATCAACTTCGTGTAAACCATCTACTTTCTTTGATTGGCTTCTCTCACTTGGCCATTGTTAGTTATTCATGGTCATCTCATCTAATGGCTTATAAGCCTCATTAGCACTTTTGTTCTTAAAGGCTCCACTAGAAGCGGCATGAATGAGTGTACTATTAGTACTAGTCAACTCATTGTAGAAAGTGTGAACTTGCATCCACTTCTCAATCTCGTGATGAGGACACTTTCGGATCAGGTCTTTGAATCTCTTCCAGGCTTCATAAAGGGACTCATTATCTTGCTGGATGAAGTAATTGATCTCCGATCTCAATCTACCAAATTTGGCTGGAGGAAAGAACTTGGAGAGAAATTTCAGGGCCAATTCCTCCCAAGTACGTGTTGATGGATTTAGGTGGCAAAGACACAAACTAACTCTTTGCTCGATCCCTCAGTGAGAATGTGAACAACCTCAAACGAATTGCATCATCGCTAAGCCCATTCATCTTGAATGTTTAGCATAGCTCCTTGAAGTTAGCAAGATGCATGTTAGGATCTTCTAATGGCGGTCCCCCAAACTATACTGCGAATTGAACCATTTGCAGTATGGTTAGCTTGATCTCAAAGTAGTTAGCTTCAATGGCAGGTGGTCTTATACAAGATTGAGCCCCCATTAAATTTAGGAACAAATAGTCCCTCAGGCTACAGTCAGGTGGATTACAACCATTAGCCTAGTCTTCTATGGCACCTCCATTATTGTCGTTATTAGCCATATCCACTTCTTGTTCAACCCCTACAACCTTTCTTTCTACCCTCTTGTTTCTTCTACAAGTCTTTTCAATCTCAGGATCAAGAAGAACTCTTGCTCTTGGTCATTGACGCCACATAAACCAGAAGTACCTGAAATAAGATGAGAAAAATTTAAGAAAAATAGGTCAGCAAGAAGTATAAAAAGAAACCAAAGTACAATTTAATCTAATTAATGCAATATCAATTTTTTTTCAATCAATTCCCCAGTAACGTTGCCAAAAACTTATTGTGTATTTTCTTCTCTATGCAAGTGTATGTATCAATTGTAAGTATATACTCACGCATGTGAGGTCGAACCACAAGAAATTGAAAAATTGAGTACCACGAAATTAGATCTATTATTTTCTTTGGTTGAAAATAAATCTCAAAAGAAATTAAGGAATGACAAGAGTATAAAAATAAAGCAATCAAAATTGTTTAACACTAGATGAGAATTTAGGGATGTGAATCATGTTGTATCAATTACCCAATTGTTAATGCTAATTACTATCTTCTTTCTTTATATGATGACAGAATATAAATTAACCAAAATTCTTCTCAGATCATTAAGGTCATAAACTATATGAAATCTATTGCATCTCTAAAATAGACTAACATCAATTTACATCAAAAAAATAATCTATTAGTGACAAAGTCTATACAAATACTCTCATTTTACATCAAAACTTAAGTTTATTAAATTTGAGCATTCTCAATACTCACTTTTTAGATTTTGTATTGAGATCATAAATCATGTCTAAGGTGATCAATCTTAAACATGTATATTAAGCATAAATATGAATAAATTCACAATCGAGTAAGATGAAATAACAATTAGTATTGACTCATGGAATAAAATCAGTTAACATATTCATCATATTCCTAAATTAGAAAATCAATTCATAATCTATATGTTCAAATCCACAATTAAACTAAAAATAGAAATTAATATAAGAAAAATAAAAAGGTGAAGAAAGAAATTGGTGGGGAAATTGATCTGGGTCGCCACACTCGCTCTAGTCGTCTTCCTTTTTGCTTCTAGGGTTCTATTTCTGAATGAACGACCTTCAAAATTTGAAATCTCCCTAAATTGAACCAATTTACAACTCAAAATATCAAAAATACAAAATTGTCTCTCGAGTCTGTACGGACGTTGTCGTCGTGGCCACCAATGGCCTCGCTGCAGCGACTTAACAAAATAGAATTGGGGCATTCTGTTAATGAACTAGCCGCAGCCATAATTCAATCCTCTTCGTGGTGATGAAGGGCTCGTTGGCCCTAAGTCCCCTCGCCGCGACGACTTAACAAGTTGGAATTCATGCCATTTTACCTCGATCTCACCGCAGTCATAAGTCATCATCGTCGCGACAAGATGCAATATTTCCCTTTGTTGATTTTTCTCATTCGTCATGCCTCACTCCTTTTGAATCATGATGCATTTGACATATCAAAATCACACGAACCTGAAAATAAAGAAAAAACAAGTATATTTCGTCTTAAAAGTAATAGCAAAGACTGAAAACGACTCTAAACATTGACCCGAAATTTAGGCTAAAAGTAACCTAACAACTATTCTACACACTTGAGATAACAATTACTTTTCCAACCCTCTAGGTGAGAAAGGATAAAATCTTTTCACAAATTGGAAGTCATTAACTCGAGGAGAGAGCAAAGGATTACCTAAAGAACATGTCCTTCTGAGAAATCTCTGTAATTCAACAATTCCACAATCTTACTTTATGCCCATTGACCGATAATCTTGGAAAACATAAAGGATGGACTTGTTTGAATTGAGTTGTTGTCCTAACCACTTAATTAGAGTATGTTTCAAGACACCTCTGAACTACACTTACCTCCTTCGTATTATCCTTACAAAAGATAATGGTATCATTTATGTACATTAGATGGCGTATCAAATTATGATGTCGCGAGGCTCCTTAATTACTTTTGGTAATTGAGTTAAAATTGAGAGACAAAATATTAAAAAATAAATAAATAAAGTTTTCTCATTTTTACATTTTAAAGCAATTTTTTAGTATTTTTATACAAATTTACATAGCAACTAACGGAGCAACTTAAATTGCAATTCAAATCCACATAGTAATCACCAGAGCAATTCAAACCATAAAAATAAAAAATAAAAAAATATATTAAAAAAATAGTATATAGAGTGATTCCCTAATTAGTTGGGAAATAAAAATGGAAAAGAAAATGTATAGAAATATTATTATGTGATATATTTATATAAAAATTTGTAACAAATAGATCTTTTTATTGTATAAGGCAAAGTATAGTTAACCACGATTCAGAAGAAGCTTATAAATATAAATATTTATATGGGTGACTACTCAATGGTTATATTTTTATTGTAACCATCATGGTTACATTTTTTTTTTTACCTATAATAGCAGGTTACCAATAGGTAAAACTTTATTTTTTAGAATCAATTAATTATAATTAATTATGTTCTTAAAATAATTAATTGAATATTTAACAAGACATCTTTTAGCAATTAATAATTATAAATAATTTTTTATATAAATCTCTACTATAATATTATTTTAACAGTTAAGCAATTTAACTATAATATTTACAATGAAACTTTTTTTTTTACAAAAATTAGACTTCTTTTTACACAAATTAGAATTCTCTTCTTATATAATACATTTTTAAATAATTAATTATTTTTAAATGATATTAAATTATTTTTTTATAACTAGAAGAACTAAGTATGAGTTTTTCTATTCAAGTTTGAGGTTGCTTCGTTTTCTAAGGGAGCTTGACTTTGTTTTTCGACTCTGGTTTGGTTTTTTGAGTAAATGGCTCCGTATCAAAATAAAAAATAAAAAAAGATGGAAGAGTTTAGCCTTTTTTTTTTTAACATTCAATATATTTCACTTTTTACTTTTTAAATATTTAAATAAAAAAAATTACATAATTAAGTGTAATAATTTAAAATTAAAGTTATAAGTATAATAAAATTTTAATTATGAAATTATATGTGTATAATTTTAATTTATAAATAATTTTGCTATAAAAATTTTAATAATTTAAGGGTAAAAAAATTGTTAAAAGATCCTTATTTAATAATAAATTATGATAAATTAATTAATAATTATAATTAATTTAATTTTTTAAATATAATTAATCTTTATTAAAATTCATTAAAGTTTTATAAGAAAATAAATTATTAGGTGATTATTAAGTTATAAGTTAATTATTATTTATTTTTATTTAATTTTCAAACTAATCAAAACCAATAATCTAATAGCTAAAAAAAATACCACCATGATAGTTATATATTTAATGTAACTATTGAAACTCCTCTAAATATTTTTATATATATATATGTGCAATTATTGTTATATTTGAAAGGTTGGAAATGAAGCGTTTTGGAACCTAAATGTACCAATGGTTTCCTCAATTGTGGGGATATAAAGAAAGATGTTTATCATAATGCTTTTTGTGAATACAAAAAAGATTAGTAAAAGTTATAGCGATTGGGTGGGGAATTTAAATTGTAATTAATTGATTAGTACTTTCAAATTATATTTTTGAATAAATACAAGTTTCAGTTAATTTACCAAAAAAAAATTGTATCAATTAATCCTTATGAACAATAGTTATAAGAATCATAAAATTAATTATTTTTAAGGGTGAAAAAGAATAGTAGAGAGAGGAGATCATGTGTCCCTCTCGATTAAACGATGGATAACTTGTAATTTTAAGAAACTGACATGCAAGCCTTCAAAAATGCATGAAATATACAAATTAATGAGTAAGCAGAGATGTCAAAAGAGACCAAATTAGGTTGGGCGCTGGTGTTGTTGAAATGCAACGTTAGTATAAGACAATAATAATTATTAGATAATTAAGATATATATTTCGCCAACCTATATATCTATTACGTAATAATTAATATATCATACTCATCTTTGCGTCATCTAATCCATTTCTTTTACATTTTTTTGCTTTGAATATACTTCTAATATATTTCACACGTAATGCGGATAACACAGTTGACCTATATTATATATTTGTATAAATATATATAAATAAATCTCCTGTAATTTATATATACTGCCGTCATGTTTGTTTCTATCATATTGTATAACTAACTTTGTCGTATGCAATATATATGATTCTTATCCTATATTTATATATTTATATGCAATATATTAATATATACTGTCGTCATTTATATATGATTCTTATCCTATTCCCATTCATGTGAAAGTTCTTGTTAGTCCAATATTACATTTATTTTCTGGGATGCATTAATTCTATCGTATCAATTGGAATAATAAGATGGGAAAGTGGAGATGGTAATTTCATTTGAGTGAATGGTAGAATTTCCAATTATTTATTTATATATATATATATATATATATATATATTAAAACGATTAATCTTTTTCGTTATTTGAAATTACGAAAAAAAGAAAAAAAAAATAGTAATTAATGTAATGGTACTATTGTTACGAAAAATTGTTAAGCAATACGTAAGTGCACGCAATCAAGTAGTAAATTCACGCAAGTGAGGTCGAACCACAGGAAAGTAGATTAATTACTACTAAATTATACTTATGATTCTATTTGGCAAATCAATATTTTTTAAGATTTAAAAAGAATAAAAGTAACCCACGAAACTTAAAGAAACAAGTGAATATTAATCAAGATGAGAAAATAAGGAGGAGAATCCTGCTACCCAATTGTTAATGCCTAATTGCTATCCTTTTCTTGATGTGAATGACAGATTATAAATTAACCTAATTCTTTTCAGATCTTTTAGGTTCTAAACCACATGTTCTCTAATAATTAATCTCTTAATTAAACGGACATGTAATCAGCATTAAGTAATAATTTAAGTGTCACATAAGTCATGCAATTACTCTCGTTTCACATAGAACCTCGATTATCCAATTTTAGCATTCTCAATTCTCACTTTTCAGATTTTGAATTGAGATCATAGAACATGTAGAAGGTGATCAAGCTTACACATAGAATTAAACACAAATATAGATAATTTTACAAATCAAGATGGAGGAATGACAATTATTTATTAACTAGGCAAAACTGTAAACAACATTCATCATCCTCCCTAAATGGAAAATTTAGCTCGTAACAATAATAAAAACATCCATGATTAATTCTGAAACAAAACTAGACATAAAAGATAGACAGAGCACTACTAGAAAAAAGACATTTAACTTCGGTTTTTATCTCAGTTTAACTTCGGTCTTTATGCATAGTTGTAACCGAAGTTATTTGAGGCGATGTCGTATGTTTTTAAAAACCGAAGTCGTAAGAGGGACTTACAACTTCGGTTATTATGTAAAAACCGAAGATGTAAGTAGCTTATGACTTCGGTTTTTACATAATAACCGAAGTTAAAGGTAGAATAATAGACTTCACTTTTTAATTAATGACCGAAGTCATAAGTCTTACTGATTTTTTTTTTATTTAATTAAAATTGAATATTACTTTTTATTTTAATTAATATATATCAATTTTTTTTTTTTTGAAATAATTATGAATAAGGAAAATAACAAAGATTAAATTTGAAATAAACATGAATTTAATTATATTATAAAAAGTTAAACTTTACAAAAATACAATTTAATTATAAAATAACAAAATTAAGGTATATTTGTTATCCTTACAAATAAAATTACATAATAAGTTTCAATTTTGATAACCATTGATGTTGGTGTTGTAGCAAATTTGTGTCCTCATCGTAGTTTGACTTTCCTCCAAACTGTAAAATTAAAATATAAATTAGTTATATATTACTTAATTATAAGTTAATATATTAGTTACAGATATTTACATAATTAAAGGAATATATAAATTACCTTTTCTTTTAGAATCATCTCAAATCTTCCAGCTTTCACAATGTCATTAATGTACATAAAAACCACATTCATATCTCAATACTTGTTTTGGATATGGTATAGGGGTTACTTTTAGAAACTCTCCAAGAAACGTGTTGGAACCTATGAGCATTTTATATGCCATATCACACAACATAAATAAAACTATTAATGCTACATTCCCAAAACAAACTAAAGTCATAAGTGACTTGAACTGAGTAATGATATGATCCTGAAAACTTTTATTAGAGGTGTGAATACATATGTTAATGTGTGTACACCACATACTTGCCATTATCATTATTCTTAACTGGATGTAACTCACCAACAAAGCCTTAAACTATACAGAAATAATCACAACTACTAATCACAAGGACTAGCAATCCATAGTACAAATTAACAAATTATAACCTAAAATACCCAAAATATTCAAAAAAATTCAGACCGTAAATATTTTCGTCTAACTTTTTATTTCTCTATAAAATAACTACATTAGAATAATCAAAACTACACAAAAACATATAATAAAAGTCGATTTATTTTTTACAGTAATGAAACTTACATTAGTACTTTAGCATACAAGCAATATATGTAATTTGCAGGCAGAACAAACAAAAAATTCAATGATCAATCCCTAGCATTATGTACAATAAGTATTAATTCATAGCGTATTATACTAAATAACAAACAGTTACACATATCGAAACGCAACTGTCAATAATGAATGAATGAACAAATTTAACATAAGGACTTACTTTAGAAGTATCACTCTTAGAACCTCTAATGCACTTTGCTCCTGTAGGAACGTCTAATTCTGCTTGAGCTTTATCCTTACAGATCTTTAAAATGACAACATTACAAATTTGGATCAAATTTTTATTAATTCACAGTTCTTTGTCCAGGTATAATTCTTGTAACTGAAGATAATCTCAAAGTCCTTTCTTCTCCATGAGAAAACCAGAATAACGTTGTTTCATCCTATTAGTGACACTAAAGCTGAAATTATTCAAGCACTTTAGATATTTCCCTATTATACATAGAGAATTTTCAAGTATAGTGATGACTATAATTATAAAAATGAAAACTGTTGAGTTCCAAATTTCAATATACAAGTATAGTGATGAGTAATGTATAATTATAAAAATGAAAACTGTTGAGTTCTAAATTTCAATATACAAGTATAGTGATGAGTAATGTATAATTATAAAAATGTACATAATTGAAGTTTGCAACCCACATACCAACATCAGAGATTAGGCCATGAAATACAGTATATTCTAAAATTTCCTACCAATTCTTTAGTAAGAGATATATTTTAAAACCAAAAACAAAAAAAACAATAAGGAGTACAGTTTTGAACATCAAACAAAAGAAAATTTTACACTAAACAAGTCTCTTTCAATAGTCTATACAAATGAAATTAGATTACTGTACTATAGATTAGCAAATGAAATCGATTTTACCATCATTTTAACCAATCTACTAATAGAAACAAAAGCATAAAATCTGAAAGCCTCGAAAAAGAAATTACAGTATAAAGCAAAAATAATAAATTCCATAAATTGATCAAAAGAAATTGTGGACAATTAAAATTTACCTCTTATAGACTTCTCCAAAAGTTCCACCCAAAGACATTTCTGAAAAAGCCCATCTGCACAATGATGACCCTCCCACAATTCAAGCCCACCAGTCAGAATCCCCGGCACAAACACCACAGGGACTCCTTCCTTCTTCAATTTAATACCAGGCAGGTCCGGCAAAGGACCGGTTATGGCCTCTGTCATGTACTGGGGAAATGAAGCTGGCATAGCATTGTACAGGAACCACAAAACCCACCAAACTGTACAAATGCACCCAATGAACCAATGACAACTATCCACACAATCCAACAAAGCAAATAAATACATTAAATACAAAATACAATGATAAATATATAAATACTGTCTAAGAAAGAAATGCTTACTTTTTTAACATTATTTGTAGGTGATGTGAAGAAGAGACTAATGGAAGAAGATCTTTAAACGAAAACAAGTCAATACCTAATTCATATATGATAAAACTATTACATACCAAAATATTTTTAGTGTTTTAATTGATTAGATCTAAGGGGGATCGAAACGAACAGAAATCCAACACAGCGACTGGGAGGAAGTTGTTGGACTCGTTCAATCAAATAAAAAGAAGTGAGGAGTGAAAGTCGGGCATTACCAGAAGAAAATCCATTGAGGAGGTTAGTCGGAGCAGAGAGCTTCAGTCAGTCCACCGCCGTCCTCGTCCTCGTCCTTGTCGTCGGGGTAGCTGTAAGCGAAGAGTTTGAGAAGTTGAGGGTTTGAGGATCGTGGGGTTAAGGGTTTCGACAATTTGGGGGTAAATTGAAAGGTCGGTCCCTTTGCTTTATTTGTGGGAATAAGAAGACTTTAGTCTTCGGTTATTATCTAATAACAAAAAACAAAGTTCTCCGCGTGGAAGCCTTTGATTTCGGTCATTTCTAATTACCGAAGACAAAGCTTTTCTTAAACAAAAGAGCAAGCATTAAATAAAAAATTAAATACTTTTAACTTCGGTTATCTATAAACACCGAAAATATAACTAAAATTTTATTTGGCAAAAATTTAAAAGCGATCATATTGGTCTTAAAATAGTTTTATCTTCGAAATTTTAATTTATTAAAGAAAAAAACCGAAAATAAAAGATATATTTGTAGTAGTGGAGGGTAAAAGAAAGAAACTAGATGGTGATATCGCTCTTCAAGATTGCTTCCTCTCCTCTTTCATTCACTTTCCAGGCCTGTTCTTGCTTTCTTTGGCCTTCTGAGTCGTGTTCCTTATATAGGAATGAAATGTGTGCCTCCAATTGGGAAAAAATCTGAATTAGGTCAAAAATCTTGATTTCCGTACCTGGTCGCGACCAACTTAAGGGTTGGTCGCGACCACAGGCAAAACTCAAAAATCAGAGTTTCTGCCAAATCTCTCTAGTCGTGACCAGATAAAAGGGTCGCGACTAGGCTTCCTTCTGGTCGCGACTACTGACTCCCAATGAGCAGTTTTGGCTGATTTTTCACCAATTTGTCCCGTCTTTTCGTCAATTGACTGAATTTGAACTTTAATGCCCCGGGAACCTGAAACAAGGAAAATCAAGCGTAAAACCGCTTTGAAAGACACTAATAACCGAAAAAATGCTTAACTATTAGACCCGAAACATAGGCTAAATATAACTTAGCAACTATATTATATGTGTCTGGGATTTCGAATCTCCTCCTTGGGTAAATATTTATACATTTTTATAAACAAAATATAATAAGCTGATATAAAAGCTGATATAAAAATTAACTTTTTTTTCTTAAATTTATAATTATAGAAGGTTATTTTTTTTTTGGCTAGGCCCGTCGACCTTTTGTAAGCATAGGTACATCTTAATCAAGTTGTAATTTACTATTGCGATTTAATTTTTGCTACTGCGATTAGTCTTGTCTTTGTGATATGATTTTGAGTGTTTTAATCTTGCTTTTGTGATATATATAGTTTTGTTTTGTTTTGTTTTGTTTTGCTTCGTTGTTTCTTCGATTGCTCACCATCAAATCATTGTTAGTAGTTAGAAATAACAAGTGGTTGTTATTAGTACAGTTACGTACCTGCATAATAGTTGAGTGCTCAAGCTACGAGGTTGAATGAACCTACTTTAACAGTTTTTACTTTTGTCTTCTGAACGTACGGTAACTAAAATTGAATTTAAGTGTTCTTAAGGTTAACTATAATGCTGTAATCTTTTTTATCTGTTTTACTTTTAATTTTTTTGTCAAATAATTTGAAAATTAGGTCACTGATTATTTTACTCGTTTTTTTTAATTTAATCTTAGTTCGGGTCTCCAATTAGAAAAATGTTCCATTAGATTGTAAACTACAGTAGAACTTCTATTTAAGAATACTCTATTCAAGAATAACCTCTAATTTGTTATAAAAAAAATCAAGTCCCGATTTGGGCCAGTTATAAATAAGAATAACCTCTAAATTGTAATTAGTTATATTTTTTAAGTCCCATATTCATAAAGTATACCTCTATATAAGAATATTTATATCTTAATAAAATATATATATTTTTTATAAATTTATTTACGTAGAATTAATAATTTTTTTTCAAATTATAATACATGTATAAATATTATATTTACTCAAAAATAATTCTATTATAATATAGTATTAATGATTGTTTATTGTTATTATTGTTACATTGATATTTTTTAGTATTTTGATTTTTTTTTTTCTAAAGTAACTCTATTTAGTTATAAGTTCTTAATTAGAATATAATTTACTTAGTCCCAAGTGTATTCTAGGTTATTTATATTATTTTATTTATAAAATTAGAAGATTTATAATAATAATATAATAATAATAATAAGGTCATATCTTGTGGCCGCCCGTATCTTGCCGCTAACTAACTAATGACGAATTGAATGCTGTTGTATTCCATTTGGCACAATTATCAAATGGAATTTCGCATGTAGTGCCCAATCTTATATATAAATATCTTGGTCACATTAATCTCTCTACAGTCTACAGTCTAAAATATACTTTACAATATACGACATTTGCATTAAATTTAAAGATAATACAATTAAATAATTATTACTGGAGGGCCAAAAGACTCAAAACTGGCATATGCTGTAATCAAATGAAATCAAACTATTACTTGAAATGAAGGCAGCACACAGTATGGTGACATTTCTTCTAAATTGTTTTTATTCATTAATTAAGTAAGAGGTTGAAATGTGTCAACATATAATTAAAATTCTCAAAAAAGAAAAGAAAGAAACCGCGGGAAAGTATAGTAGAAAACACGTTAAAGCCGACATAATTAATGGCCCAAATTACATCATCAACGTGAATCATAGACGTCACTAAGCCAGAAAGTCTTTTATTAGCTAAATAAATAAAATCTGCCGATTTTAGCTTGGAATTCAACATTAAATTGTTCAAATGGAAAATATTCCCTTGTAAATTATATTGTTACAATAGGACCGGCCAGGTTTTATTTATTTATTGTGGAAAATAGGGGACTACCAAGTTTTACTCTTTTATCTATAGGCATAATCATGAGAGTGCTTCGATCCCAACCAGGAATGTTCGCCAAGACTCTCTAAGGCGGGTTGCGCCACCTCCAATGGAATGTGTCACATTACATCACATTTTATCACTGACCTTCAGCCCAGAAAAGTACTATTTGAAAGTAAACATTTTATCACCACTAATAATATTATAAGTTCCTAATTATCTTTTAAAATAATATAATTTTTATCGGTTTTATTTCTTGTTTTTATTACCATTAACAAAATATTTGGGATTGAGAGTTAAAGTATAGCTCAATGTTAACTGAAACATGGCAGAAAAAGAAACCCGAATCACATAGGTAATAGTTGTTTTTCAACCATGTAAAAATGTAGTTGTGTTTTTCAACTACCTGAAAAATTATAATAATAATTTTTAACTTGAGGAATATGCACATATTTAACTATGCATTTAATGCAAGATTGATTTTTTGTGTCTTGTTCGTACATCCAAGGAGGCCTATAAATAGAGCTCCATCCCTTTTATTTTTTCATCCCATCACAACCATCATAAGTTATTTCAAGAGTGAAGAGTGATGCTCTTGAGAGAGAAATAGTGAAAATACATCTTAGTGAGAGAAATCTAAGAGAGAAGAAAAAGAGGGTTCCTATAAAATTGTGAGAAATATTTTGTAGAGAGATGGTGAGATTACCATACTAGTGAGTGTGAGACTTTTAAGTGTATTCCTCAAGTATTTGTCAAAACTTGAGAGTGTAATAATGTGTACCCATTATTATTGCTATAGTGGAAGGTTTACCGTGATTTTTATTTACCACGAGATAATTTCTTGGCGTGCATTTGGTGCTTTGATTATTATTCATAAAGTACTATTTATATTGAAAGATATCCGAAAATTCTGAATATACTCTGTGATTACAGTTGTGACTGATCTTTCACATTAGTTTGGAATTGTAGAGTCTCTATTGTATTATTCTGCAAATATTGATCCTGAAGGGGAATTGGAATAATGTCCATTATTCCCAATAATTGGTATCAGAGTCATGAGGTCAGAGCTCTATTCTTGCAGCGACATTGGTTACATACGGTGCAAGTAGTTTTGTCTAGGAGGGTGGAATTTAAATAGTCCACCTGTGACTCTCCACGTCTTTCCTAGGAACTCACTTATAAGGGTGATCCTGTCTAGGAGACTATCTATCCTTTATTGATAAACCGGCGATATATATACACAGTCTTTTTTGGGAATTGCCTAGACTCAAGAAATATGACATGCCAAAAACTAAAAATTGAGAAGTTCAACGATAGCGGTTATTTTTCCCTCTGACAAAGGAGGATGAAGGATTTCCTTATTCAGTAGAAGGTCCATAAAGTGTTATTAGGCATAGAGAAAAGGCCTAGTATAATGAAGGACGAAGAGTGGCAGGAGATAGATGAGATGGTAATCAGTACAATTCGCCTAAATCTTTTAGATAGCGTCTTGCAAAATATAGAATCGAAAGAGTGCAAGACGACTAAAGAAATCTGGGAGACTTTAGAGAATTTGTACATGTCCAAGAATCTTTCTAAGAAGTTTTACTTATGGAAAGTGTTGTACTAGATGCGGAAGCAAGATAATGTGGATATGCTCCAACATTTGAGTAATTTTAATGGCATGATTTCTCAATTGTTACAGTTTGAAGTGAAGTTTAGTGATGAGGAAAAGGATGTGTTAATTATGGCAACACTTCCTCCATCATATGATCACCTTATCACAACTCTTACTTATGGGAAGGAAAAGTTGGAGTATGAAGTCATTGTAGAGGCCTTGGTTTCATTTGAAAAGCAAAACAAGGCGAGAGGTGTGGAGTCTCAAGCCCTTATTTCAGAAAATACGGGGAGAAGTCAAAACAAAGAAGGCAAAAATAGAAATGACAAGTCCAGAGGCAGATCAAAATACATAAGCAGAAATGATGGCTACTTTCACTGTGGCAAGCCAGGCCACATTAAGAAAAATTGTAGGATTTTGAACCAGAAAATGCAGGAGGCCAACAAGAAGAAAAACAATGGTGACAACAACACAGCTACAGCTGCCACTATAGAAGAAGATGTGGAAATAGTGATTTTTAATGAATATTTGCATGTCGAAGATAACATGGTTGAGTGGGTGGTAGATTCACGAGCCTCTTTCCACATCACTCCCAATAGAGAAATGTTTACCACATACAAAGCTGGTGACTTTGGAAATGTAAAGATGGGTAATTCTACATGCTCCAAAATTATTGGAATTGGAGATGTAAGTATTTAAACGAATGTTGGTTGTCATTTGACAATGAATAAGGTAAGGCATGTTTAAGATTTGTGCCTTAATCTGATCTCCGTAAATTAGATGAGCAAGGGTACGAAAGTTACTTCGGCAAAAAGAATTGGAAACTCTGTAAAGGGTCAATGATCATTGTGAGAGGAAAGTTATGTTGTTCGTTGTACAAGACTTATGGGAAGGCTTGCAACAATAGTATTAATGTAGCAAATAGCACTTCCCAAATTTATGGCACAAACGACTTGGCCATATGAGTGAATAGGGTTTGCAACTACTCGTAAAGAAGAAGTTCATTCTTTAGGAGAAATGTACTATATCGGATCCTTGTGAACATATTGCTTAGTCGGAAAGTAACATAGAGTTTCATTTAAGAGTTCCTCTGCTAAGAAAAATGAGGTACTGGAGCGAGTTTACTCTGACGTCTATGGTCCCATAGAAGTTGAATCATTGGGAGGAGCCAATTATTTTGTGACTTTCATAGATGATGCATCAAGAAAGGTGTAGGTCTATATGCTAAAGACAAAAGACCAGGTGTTTGGGTTTTTCAATAGTCCCATGCTATGGTTGAAAGAGAAACTGGGAAGTTGTTAAAGTGTCTCTGAATAGACAATGAAGGCAAATATAGTTCTCATAAGTTTAGAAATTATTGCTCTAAACATTAAATTTGACATGAAAACACGGTACTTAGAACTCCTCAATATAATGGTGTAGCAGAACGAATGAATCACACCATTATAGAAAGGGTCAGATGCATGATGAGATCATCTAAGCTACCAAAGCTATTTTGGGGAGCAGCGGTACAAACTGCATGTTATCTGATCAAAAGATCTCCATCAGTACCTTTGAAGTTTGATATTCCATAAAAAGTATGGACAAGGAAAGATGTGTGATATTCACATCTAAAGGTGTTTAGATGCAAGGCGTTCATGCACGTACCAAAGGAATAAATATCCAAACTTGGTGATAAAGCAGTTCCATGTATCTTCATCAGCTATGGAGATGAAGATTTCAAGTATAGGCTTTGGGATCCAGTTAACAAGAAGGTCATAAAAAGTAGAGATGTGGTCTTTAATGAAGATCAAACAATTGAAGGCGCGAGAGAAGAAAAGAATCAACCAGAAAAGGCTAAAATTGAGTTGTTTTCTCCAAAACAACAATGGTCAAATGATGAATTGCAAGAAGTTGTTGAGATGACCCATGGTGAGGATAGTGTTGCTTAAGAAGATGTATCAACACAAGAAGATATCAATCCGGGGGAGCTATACCTACAATAAGAATATGAGCAATCTCACAAAAGGTCAACTAGAGGACTAATTCTATCCAAAAGATATTCACTGTCAGATCGAGTATATCCTTTTAACTGAAAAGGGGGAGTCAGAGAACTACCAGGAAGCATTGGTTCATAAAGACAAAGATAAGTGGATAGATTCCATAGATGAGGAGATGAATTCCCTTACGAAGAAAAATACCTATGAGTTGGCGAAACTTCCAAAAGGCAGGAAGGCCTTGAGGAATAAATGGGTCTTTAGATTAAAGGATGATGGACATGGAAACCTGGTAAAGTACAAAGCTTATTTAGTCGTCAAGGGTTTTGGTCAAAAGAAAGGGATCAATTTTAATGAAATATTTTCTCCAGTGGTGAAAATATCATTAATCAGAATAATCTTTGGACTAGCAGTGAGTCTAGATCTTGAGATTGAGCAAGTGGATGTAAAGACTATATTTCTTCATGGAGATTTAGAAAAAAAAAATTACATGCAGTAACCTGAAGGTTTTGAGGTAAAAGGAAAAGAGCATCTTGTTTATAGACTGCGTAAGAGTTTGTATGGTCTAAAATAGGCTCCACGACAGTAGTACAAGAAGTTTGATTCATTCATGGTGGATCAAAGCTATAAGATTAGCTTCAGATTTGTGTGTCTACATCAAGAAATTCTCTAATGAGAAATTCGTCATCTTATTACTATATGTCGATGACATGATAATAGTCGAGCAGGATGGTAAGATGATAAATCAGCTAAAGAAAGAACTATCTGAAGTCTTCGATATGACAGACTTGAGGGAAGCCACCTTCTCGAAGATTATGGTCGTCACAAGAGAACTATGTTGAACAAATACTTGAGAGGTTCAACATGAAAGATGCAAAGTCGGTCTCTTCACCACTTGGTGGCCAGTTTAGACTCACTAAGAAGTCATGTCCTTCTTTGGAAGATCAAGAAAAGAGGAAGATGTTGGCTATTCTTTACTCTTTAGCGTTTGGAAGCTTGATGTATGCAATAGTTTGTACGAAACCGGATATTGCTCATGTAGTGGGAGACGTAAGTCGTTTCCTTGCAAATCTGGGCAAGCATCATTGGGAAGCTGTAAAATGGATCTTTAGACATCTCAACGGGACATAAAAAATGTGCCTAAGCTTTAGGAAAGGAGAACCAATCTTAGAAGGGTATGCAAATGTTGATATGGTCGGTGATCTTGACGGTAGAAAGTCTACATCTAGATATATGTTTTCTTTTGCAGGGGGAGCTGTGTCATGGCAGTCCAAGTTACAAAAATGTGTTGCTTTATCTACCACAAAAGCATAGTAAATTGCTCTTTAGTTGGGAAAAATGTTATGGCTAAAGAATTTTCTCCAAGAATTAGGTTTGAAGCAAGAAAGGTACGTGATTCAATGCGACAGTCAAAGTACGATTGACCTAAGCAAGAATGCTACTTACCACTATAGAACGAAGCACATTGATGTTAGATATCATTGGACTCATGATGCACTTGAAAAGAAGCTATTCCAAGTGTAGAAATTCATGTAAACAACAATGCAACGGATATGCTAATAAAGGTGATTCCTTAGCATAAGCTTGAGTTATTTTCCAAGCTTGCTGGGATGAGTTCTCGATGATGAAGACACAACATCAGTTCTTCCTCATAGATTCAAAAAGGGGGAGAATTGATAGGTAATTGTTGGTTTTTAACCATGTGAAAATGTGATTGTATTTTTCAACCATGTGAAAAATTACAATAAAATTTTTTGACTTGAGGAATATGCACATATTCAATTATGCATTTAGTGCAAGATTGATTTTTTTGTGTCTTGTTCATACATCCAAAGAGGCCTATATATAGATTTCATCCTTTTTATTTGTTCATCCCATCACAAGCGATTCCAAGAGTGAAGAGTGATGCTCTTGAGAGAGAAATAGTGAAAATACATCTTAGTGAGAGAAATCTAAGAGAGAAGAAAAAGAAAGTTCCTATAAAATTGTGAGAAATATTTTGTAGAGAGATAGTGAGATTACCACACTAGTGAGTGTGAGAGTTTTGAGTGTATTTCTTAAGTATTTATCAAAATTTGAGAGTCTAATATTGTGTACCCATTATTATTGTTATAGTGGAAGGTTTACTGTGATTTTTATATGCCATGAGATAATTTCTTAGCGTGCATTTGGTACTTTAATTATTATTTGTAAAGTACTATTTACATTGGAAGATATCCAAAAATTCTAAATATACTCTATGATTTGCAGATGTGACTGTTCTTTCACATTAGAAAGGAATTTCGGAGTCCCCATTGTATTTTCCCACAAATATTGATCCTGAAGAGGAATTACAATACTGTCCATTATTTCTAAAAACCACCAATCTACCCCGACACACACATATATATATATATATATATATATGCAATTTTATTTGGAGATAATTTCAATACAATACATATTCAAGATTCGATTAACCATGAAGTAACTTAAGCAATTATTTAAAGCATAATAGAATTTAAGGACTACATTTTAAGGTTAATCAGGGTCGGCCCTCACTTTTAGTGGGCCATAGAAAAAAAAATTATTTTGGACCCTTATTTAGAAAAAAATATTGTATTTTTCAAAATTAGTAAAAAAAATAGTATAATTTTAAAAGGTAAATATTTTTTTGGGGTTTTTTTATAAATCTGGATTTTTATAAACTCAATTAGAAAAATATGGATATTTAAGGAAATAACTTAAAAGCTGGAAAAAAGAATAAAAAACTTAAAAAATGGAAATAATAATATACTTTTTCCATATTTAGATTCAACAATGTAAGTTAACCCTAACAGTCCACAATTTTCTTTCTTCTTCTTGTTTTCTCACTTCTCCTCTAATTTTTTTTGGTGCGATTGGGATTCTCGTCAAATTCTTTTGGTACGATTATCATTCTCCTCTAATTTTCTTTGGTGTTGTTGTCCATTCTTCTTCCTCATCTTCATGTTTTAAGCAAATTAATAAATATTTATTTGATTTGATTGAAAAATAGAGAAAGGTAATTTATTGATTGATTTTTTCAACCAATTGTAATTTTAAATTCTATTGTTATTTCCACTATTGACACTCATACATATATTTTGATTATATCCTTGACTTAATTAACATGTTATTTGGAAAAAATGACAAGGTATTTTAATTTTAAGCTTTTATTTTGCTTTTTAAAGTAATTTGGTACCTTCACATGAGTATGTTGAGTTATGATTGTATTTTTTAAATAAAAACCCCTTATATTTTGAAAAAGTTACCTGATAGTTTAATTTTAAGCTTTTATTTTGCTTTTGAAAGTAACATGGTACATTACTTTTGAATATGGTTGAGTGTATTGAGTTGTAACAATATTTTTTTAAAGAAGAACCCTAATATTTTGAAAAGTCACCTAGTAGTTCAATTTTAGGTTTTTCTTTTGCTTCTAAAAGTAACCTAGTACTTTTACTTTTTAATATGACTGAGTGTGTTGAGTTGTGATTGTATTTTTTAATAAAGAACACTCATATTTTGAAAAGGTCACCTGGTAGTTCATTTTTAGGCTTTTATTTTGCTTTTGAATGTCACCTGGTACTTTTACTTTTGAATAAGGCTGAGTATGTTGAGTTGTGACTGTATTTTTTAATGAAGAACCTTCATATCTTGAAAAAGTCACCTGATAGTTCAATTTTAGACTTTTATTTTACTTCTAAAAGTAATCTGATACTTTCACTTTTGAATAAGGTTGAGTGTATTGAGTTGTGATTGTATTTTTTAATGAAGAACAACTCATATCTTGAAAAAATCACTTAGTAGTTAAATTGTAGGCATTTATTGTGCTTCTAAAAAAGTAACATGGTACCTTCATTTTTTTTTTTTTTTGAAAAGTGGTACCTTCACTTTTAAATAAGGTTAAATGTGTTGAGTTGTAACTGTATTTTTTAATGAAGAACCATCATATTTTGAAAAAGTCACCTGATAGTTCAATTTTAGGCTTTTCTTATGCTTCTGAAAGTAACTTGGTACTTTCATTTTTAAATAAAGCTGAGTATGTTGAGTTGTGATTGCATTTTTTAATGAAGAACCTTCATATTTTGAAAAAGTTACATAGTAGTTTAATTTTAGGCTTTTATTGTACTTCTAAAAGTAACTTCACTTTTGGATAAGGTTGAGTGTAGTGTTGTGACATCAATTTTTAACAAAGAAATCCTGCTATTTTTTTTTTCTTGAAGTAACTTGTTAAATAATTTTATTCTTTCTTTTTGCTTCAGGAAGCAACTTGGGACCTGTAATTTACTTGAAGAATGAGTTTCATTAAAGCATTAATTCATTATATAGGAGATTTGAATGAAAATAACAGTAACTCAAATTACAAAGTGATTGGTGTACATGTTCTAACTACATAATCTTAAGAATTTGATAAAAAAAAAAAAGTAACCTGCTATGTTTGTTATGTTTTATAAAGTAGTCTGGTTATGTAGAAAAGTAACCTAATGTATGTATGTTGACATTACATTCCACTTTATAAAGTAACCTGATACAATCAAAATTGAATTTGTGTAGAAATAACTTAATATGAGTTGTTACCTTGTAAAATTGAATTTGGTTGAGAATGTTGGCTTTATGAAGCATAATAAAAATGCTAAATACAATTATCTACTTACTTTTTAAAGTAAACGAGTTAAGTTGTAAATAATAGAAGTAATTTGCTACCTTGCAAATTGAATTTTGTTGAATTTGTTGAGTTATGATAGAGTTTTATGAAGAAAGTAATCTATTTATTTACAATATAAATCATGATATGTGTTTTAGTAATATACCTAGTTGAGTAACGTGTTAATTTGAAAAGTAACCTAGCTGTTAAATTTTAGACTTTATTTTTATTCAGGAAGTAACCTGATACTTTTACTTTTAATTTTGGTATACTTTATTAAGTTTTAATTGCATTTTTGCACAAAGTAACGTAGTTGTTAAATTTTAGACTTTATTTTTGCTTCAAATTGTAACTTGGTACTTTTACCTATAATTTTTGTATAGTTTGTTAATTTTGATTTTATTTTTGCATAAAGTAACATATAAGTTTGTAAGTCATCTAATACATGTATCATAAAATATGGTTGAGTGTGTTGAGTTGTGACTGTATTTTTAAAATATAAATTAATTATTTTGAAAAAGTAAAGTGGTAGTTGAATTTTTAGCTTTAATTTTTCTTCTAAAAGTAACCTGGTACATGTACTGTGCGTTATGCTATGGTTTTATAAAGTAAAATATTAATTTTAAAAAGTAACCTGATTGTTAAACTTTAGACATTGTTTTTACTTTAGAGAGTAAACAGATACTTTTACTTTTGATTTTAGTATTAATACTTAATTCATATGAAGAACTATCATTTACAAGTATAACATGAAAATATTTTTTCTTTCTGTCATTTTTTTTTATAAGGTCTGTATCAAAAAGTTAAAGTACAATAAAACAATTTAAATAATAAGTTAATTATTTATTTTTCTCAAACTAAAAAAAAACTAACATGAAAATGTTGTAAAACACAAATATATATATATATTAAATTACAAATTCAATATTAATAATTAAAATAAAATAATAAATTTTTCTAAAAAATTAATACAAATCTCTACAGAATAAGTTAACAAATAAAATATGGCTTTATTTTATAAAAGCTTAAAAATATGGAAATATAATTCCATATAACTAACCCAAATTAAAAAAAAAGCCATAGATTAAATAAAATTATAATTTCTCCATATTTATCAAACTTTAAAAAAAAAATCCATATTCTACATAATTTCCTCTATTTTTTTTGGGCCCCTGGGATAAGTGGGCCCTAGGCACAGGCCTAGTCCGCCTATGCCCAGGGTCGGGACTGAGGGTAATGTACTACTAAATGTCAACATTATATTTTAATTAATCTAAAATTTTACTACTAAATGTCAACATTTTTTTTTCAATTAATATCAATTAATACTTAAATGAATTTTTTAACGAAATTTTTTATATATAACTCACTATTTACGTCATAATATTTCTTTATAATTATATTTATTTTAGAGTGATCATTATAATGATTGATAATTTATTTTTGTACGAAAGATTCTTATAAATGAATTGAAGTTTATTTATGAAGGGATAAACAATAAACATAGTGTGATATTATTAGTAAAATATGTGAAAAATAATATAAAAAATAAAAAAAAATCTTAATAATAAGAATTTAATTATGGGAAAGATAAGTTGGAGTATGAAGTCATTACAGAGACTTTGGTTTTGTTTGAAAAGCAAAATAAGGCGAGAGGTGTGGAGTCTCAAACCCTTATTTTAGAAAATAGGGGAGAAGTCAAAACAAAGAAGGCCAATATAGAAATGACAAGTTCAGAGGCAGATCAAAATCCAGAAGCAAAATTGATGGCTGCTTTTACTGTGGCAAGACAGGCCACATTAAGAAAAATTGTAGGATTTTAAAGCGAGAAATGCAGGAAGCCAACAAGAAAAAAAACAATGGTGACAACAACACAGCTACAACCGCCACTACAAAAGAAGATGTGCCAATAGTCATTGTCGATGAATGTTTGCATGTCGGAGATAACATGGTTGAGTGGGTGGTGGATTCAGGAGCCTCTTTCTACATCACTCTCAATAGAGAGATGTTTACCACATACAAAGCTGGTGACTTTAAAAATGGCCGACCCTGAAAATATATGGGCTCAAGACGAATTAAATTTTGGGGCCTCAAAAATGTATTAAAAAATATCAAAAAATGAGTGTTATGAGAATTGAACCCATGATCTTGGACATTATGCTATCTACATCAACCAACTAAGCTATGAATATTTATTACTTATAATACACTTAAATTTTACTTAAATAAAAGCCTAATAATTTTTTATATTTTTTTATTTTGGGCCCCCGGAAAGTGTGGGCCCTAGGCACGGGCCTAGCCCGCCTATGCCTAAGGCCGACTTCTACATGCACATATTCAATTATGCATTTAATGCAAGATTGATTTTTTGTGTCTTGTTCATACATCCAAGGAGACCTATAAATAGAGCTCATCCCTTTCACTTGTTCATCCCATCACAAGTTATTCCAAGAGTGAAGAGTGATGCTCTTGAGAGAGAAATAGTGAAAATACCTCTTAGTGAGAGAAATCTAAGAGAGAAAAAAAAAGAGTTCCTACAAAATTGTGAAAAATATTTTGTAAGGAGATGGTGAGATTACTACACTAGTGAGTGTGAGAATTTTGAGTGTATTTCTCAAGTATTTATCAAAATTTTAGAGTGTAATATTGTGTATACATTATTATTGTTACAGTAGAAGGTTTACCAGTAGTTTTTATTTGCCACGAGATAATTTTTTTAGCGTATTTTTGGTGCTTTAATTATTATTCGTAAAGTACTATTTACATTGGAAGATATCTAAAAATTCTGAATATGCTCTATGATTTACAGCTGTGACTGATCTTTCACATCAGAATGGAATTTCAGAGTCCCCATTATACTTTCCCGCAAATATTGATCTTGAAGGGGAATTGGAATACTGTCCATTATTTCCCAAAACCACCAATCTTCTCCAACACATAAATATGCAATTTTATTTGGAAATAATATCAATACAATACATATTAAGTAGGGGTGTGCAAAAAATTATCCAATCCAATCACAACCGATCCAATAGAATCAGATATTCAATAATAATTGGATCGGATCGGATGTAAATTTTAAAAATCCAATCAGATCGGATCGTGCTTTGGATGTCCCCCGATCCAATAAATAACCGACCAAACCGATCCAATTATCATCATATGGTTATCCAATTATATTTATATATTTTTAAAATACGTTTATAATTTTATATATTTAATATATTTTATTTAAAAATATATATTAATTAATTTAATATTCATTTAACACATGAGATTAAAGAAAAAAAACCTTATATTAATTAAAATATTAATTCTCATCTTCCTAAACGCTAATAAAATTATCAATGCGTATTGAATAAATTTTATTTTTTATTAGTTTTATTATGAAATCATGAAAATTAAGTTAGACTAAATTAATATTTATTATGTATGTTAGATTATTAAATTTTAAATTGTAATTTTTTATATATATTTTTTTTATTTTTAATAAAATCAACTTAAATGATTGCTAAAATAGATTTGATGGTACCAATTCAATCTAATTAAAAACCAATCAATGCATCCAATGGTTAGAACCGATCCAATCCAATGCATCTATTGGATCGGATCGGATGACTCAATTCAATTAGATTGGATCGGATGACAAAATTTAATATCCAATAAATAATTGGATTTGATCGGTCAGGTCCAAATCCGTTGGATGTGATCCAATAAACACCCCTATTAATTCGATTAACTATAAGGTAACTTAAGTAATGGGATTATTTCACAAATACACAAAAACAACAAAAAAATTACAAAAATACAATTTAACGGCATTTTAAATATTTTTACGATTTTTTTGATTTTATTTACAGAAAATACGGTCTTTTTATGTTGTACTCTTGTTAATTTATTGTTGATTTTTTGTTATATCTATGTTATTTTTTATTGTTGTTTTGATGTTATTTAGATATTTTTTTGTTACTTTTATGTTGTTTTCTTGTTTTTCGTGTTGTTTTTATAGAAAACCGAAAAAAAAAATTTAAAAAAATTTGTAAACATAAAAATGTAATTTTTTTTACAAAAAATCGTGCCTCATGTAATTATCCCTTAAGTAATTGTCTAAAGCCTAACAGAATTTAAGGACTACATTTTAAGGATAATAAATTACTAAATGTCAACATTACATTTTAATTAATTTAAAATTTTACTCCTAAATGTCACCATTACATTTCAATTAATTTAAAATTTTAAAACTATTAATTAATACTTAAATGAATTTTTTAACGAAAACTTTTATATATAACTCACTATTTATATCATAATATTTTCTTATAATTATACTTAAATTCAAGAAGGGAAAAACAATAAACATAACATAGTGTGATTTTATTATTAGTAAAATATGTGAAAAATGATATTAATATAAAAAATAAAAAAGAAATCTTAATAATAAGAATTTAATTAATTGATGGGTTTTTTTAACTGAAAATAAAATTTTAATAAATCTTGATATAATTACTAATTTTCTTAAAAATATCTAATTTAATTTTATTGGCCTTGTTCAAGCTTCACCTAAGGTTGAAACTTGAGACGCCCTGCACATATTTATGCAATATTACTATGTAATTATTTCAATAATGAATGAAATTACTTGACCATTGCCCAAAAGGAACTACATGTAAAATATACACTGCCTTTTTATTTACTTCTTTGTTTGTTTGCGTTGTTTAACAACATTTATAGAAGATTGCATGTTGAATGAAAGAACCAAAGTAGAAGAAAAGCCCCAGCTATTAAGTTGGCTCTTTCCTATATTATTATTCATTTATAGTTTTTATCTTTAACCTTAAAACCAGATTGTCCGATTACCCATTAAAGCAACTAAAAAGAAAGCTGAAAACAATGAAGAAATACTGATCTCCCAATGGAATGATTCATCAAGTTTCATTGTTACTTCTGGGTCCTCTACTCACTGTAGGGTGCCTTGTAAACTTGATTTCCTTGTTTCACTGTCCTTATAAAATGAAACTTAACATGTTCACCTTACCAAATTGAATATGATATTCGCATGAACAGTACTGAAAACCATGGAAATTACACGTACAGGCAGGTTTTTCTATTTCTTCGCTGCTGCGCTCTCCAAATTCATGCTCTGAAGATTCAACAACAAATCTTCCGAATTCAAGAAAACTTTGTTGCCGGAGTTGGAGATGGTATGTGCAATTTCTCTAGCAGCTTCTATCTTCCTTAGTGTGATAAATGCTGGATTGTTTGAAATGGCTTCACCAATCAGCTTGGCACTCGTGGCTTCACCCTGGTAGAATAATCGTGACAAAGAAATGAAAGAGTTAAGCACATTGCTTTTGGAGAAAAGTAAGTGTTCTATAAACAAAGAAATCGGAGAGAAGAATGCCCATATTCAGAAACGCTCTAGAAAGCTGAAAGCCCTTGACCAATATATCCAAGTAGGAAAAGAAAAGTGGGTATCAGTTAAGATGTGATAAACTGACCTCTGCTCTGATAATAGCACTTTTCTTGTCTTGTTCAGCTTTTTCTACAACAAATTTAGCTCTCTCAGCTTCTTGTGCAGCTACTTGTTTAGCTTCAATTGCAGCAGTAAATTCCTTTCCAAAAGTTAGGCCAGTGATTGAAACATCATCCAACGCCATGTTGAAATTGGCTGCCCTTTCAGTTAAAACCTTCCGTATTTCCCGGCTAACAGCCTATACAATCAACAAAATATGCATTTAACCATATATCAGAGCACTCTAAAAGCCTCAAAGCTTAGCTTCCATGAATCAATTGGCTGATAGGAGCTATTATCAAGTAACACAATGTTTTGCACCGGATCAATGTCATGATCGTTTTATCATCTTTATTAATAAACTGATGCGTACCTCTCTCTGAGTAATGAGCTGGCTAGCATTATATTGTGCAACAACAGTTTTCAAAGTTTCATGAATGATTGAAGGCAGCACTCGCTCATTGTAGTTTTCTCCAAGAGTTCGATACACTGTAGGCAATCGGTCTGCAATAGGACGCGTAAGAACACGAAGACCAATTTTTACCTGTACGAAATTAATCAAAAAGCCTTATTTTCTTGCACACAAAAAATAACATCAGAAAAAAAATTACAACAATTATCATTAATATTTTGTCTGTGTGTTAAAATTTAGAAACAAATAAAAAGAACAAACAAAATTGAAAACAGAAACCAGTCTTATATACAGTGAACTGGAGGGGACAGTGCTTGCTGATGGGCAGTGAGAGCCACATTCAAAAAGTTACCAGAGTAACTATACGCATTAGGTAAGCAATGCACATTTGTACACTCATTCTTGGTCATTAATTAGATATATTATTGTTTTATTCCAGTGCTTGCTGATGAACAATGAGAGCCACACTCAAAAAGGTACCAGAGTAATAACTACGCACATTAGGTAAGTTTACATTTGTACACTCATTCTTGTAGATAAATTATTGTTTTATTCTGTAAAATTTGTATAGATTTGATGTGTTATTTGTAATGAGCACTATTGAGCGTAAAGTGAAAAATTGTACATATTTGAGCGAAGTACTGAAACTAAGTGAACAAGTCGAGAAACAAACAAAAGTGAAAAAAATAGTTTGTGGCACTATAGCGCCGCTCCTGGGATTTAAAACTTCGGAAAATCTCGCATGGCGCTATAGCCCTGACCGAACAATTCAATATCTATCTTATTTTTAAAATGTCATATTTTGCATCTTTTTTTAGCTATAAAAGAACATTATAACTTCGACTTTTAGATGACTAGAGATAGATATAGAAAGCAAGCTAGAGATCAGAAAACTTATTGAAGATGAAGATCAAGGGAAAGAGATTTCAACGTTAAGCATTATCTACTTTCATTAGAGTCCGTTTCTTTTTCTTTCTTATTCTTCTGTTTAGTTTTAATTATGAACATAATGAATTGTTTTGATTATGATTGTCATTATGAACAAAACATACTTTCTAGAGTGTTGATGAAATTAATTTAGATTATGAATTAAAGTTTTTAGATTATTCTCATATAGCATTCCAAATTTCTACATTATCTAATCAAGTGGCTGCCCTACTTGATTAAAAGAATACATCAGTTGTAGAGAATGTTGTTACATCTACATCACAAGAACTTGAGATGAGTATAAAACATGTACAATACATGGCTAATAGACCTTATAAATAACAATTACCGGGGTGCTCCAATGCCTAACTACTATCATCCAGGATTGAAAACCCACGAGAACTTTTCTTTATGGTAACATTAAAAATATCTTGCAACCGTCTCTTGGATTTAATATACAACAACAAGAGAAAAAGTTATCAAAATATATTTTGGGTACTTTCATGATAGAGACTAACAAGAGATTTACAAGAATGACATAAGATTGGATAACATGGAGACTCACTGTCTAATATTACTGCTTTCATGGAAAATGGGACAATCGGCCAATGTTGTGAGTGGAACAATTGGCCAATGTTGTGAGTGATGTGCAAAAATAGAGTAATTTTCCTATTGATACAGTTGTTAACCCAAAAGAATAATGTAATGTCATCTCACTGAGGAATGGTAAAATACTTGATGGAGGTGTAAAAGACAAGTCAATCGGTCCTGAAGTTGAAGACACGGTAGAAGTAAAAGAAGAGATTCTTCAAAAGAAGCCTACTGAGAAGCTTATCAAGAAAGACAATCGTCCAATGTATAAGCTGCCAATTCTTTGAAGAAACTTGATGAGGACTTTGCTAAGTTATTAGAAATTTTAAATAAAATCAACATTAATATTCCTTTCATTGATGCATTAGAGCAGACGCCCAATTATGTTAAGTTTATGAAAGAAGTATTGACAAAGAAAAAGAAATTTGAGAAATATGAAACTCTAAGCTTAACTGAGGAATGTAGCGTAATAATTTAGAAAAAGTTACCTTAAAAGCTTAAAGATCCAAGTAGGTTTTCTATTCCTTGTAAGATTAGTGGTTTAAAATTTGAGAAGTTTTTATGTTGGGGGTTCACACAACAACGACAGTGGGAGTCAGCATACCCTATCAAGCCCTCGTTGGGACATCAAACCTTGTTGGATCGAACTCTCTTCGTTTGACAGCAACAACCCAGATGGCTAGCTATTGAAGGTTGAAAGGTATTTTTCAATCCATCAAATGACAGATCAAGAATATCTGAAAACTGTTGTAGGGAAACTTTGATTTGGTTTCAATGGGAGCATAGTCGTCGGGCATTTGTGACTTGGGAGGATCTCGAGATGCAAATGATTCAGAGATTCAAACCACTGCTGGTGAGTTTCTTGCTCTCAAATTGGAAGGATCCGTTCGTGAATATCGTAAGAAATTTGAACTCATAGCCTCATCGTTAGATGGAATCTCAAAGCAAATAATATCTTACTAATAGGCTCAATCCAGATATAGAGCACGAAATAACAGTTTTGGGCCCAAGTGGGCTTGAGCAAGTTATAGAATTGGCTCAAAAAGTGGAATCCAAGTTGATGGCCCAACAGAAGTTTAAGTCTTCCATGCGAACCCCTAGGTCTCAATTTCCTAGAGTTGCAACTAGAGCTAGTGCAATTTATTCCAAACAATTTCGCTCCTTGTTCAACAAATTTTAGAGATGAAGGTCGACTCCTTAGGGTTAGGTTCCGGCGATTACAGAATCTAAGAATCAACAAAAGAGGTCTTGGGGACTTTGTTTTAAATATGATGAGAAATTCTCTCCTAGTCATCGGTGCAAAAAGGCAGAGCTACAAGTCATTCTCGTCTAAGAAATAAATGGTGACGAGAAAGAAGAAGAAGACTTAGAAGGCCTGGCTGAGGCAGCTGAACAAGAAGATACAAGGCTGGAAAATCAAGTTATGGAAGTTCCCTTAATTCTGTTATAGGTTTGACAGCCCCGATAACTCTGAAAAATTAAGGGGCCACGTTGGTTCTCGATTAATAGAGGTTCTATTGATAGTGAAGCTACTCATAATTTTATCTCAAAAGTTCTAATACAAACTTTGTTGCTTCCTATCACAACCACAGCTCCCTACAGTGTCGTATTGGGTACGGGACAATCAACTAAGACTCGAGGAATATGTAAGGGGTGCCACTAACTATGCAAGGAGTTGAAATAATTGAAGATTTTATTCCCTTGGATATGGGCAACACTGATATAATTTTGGGTAAACAATAGTTGGAAACTTTGGGTGTGAATCACATAAATTGGAAGACTCCCTCTGGAGTTCATGGAGGGTAATATGGAGGTAAGTTTACAAGGAGACTAAACTCTACATAGGACTCTTATCTCCTTAAAAGCTATGATGCAAACAATTAAACAGGAGGGCCATGGATTAATCATCAAACTTGGGGCTGCCACCATTGAGGAAAGGAACGATGAAATACCTGTTGAAATTAAAGAAGTATTGAATGAGGCCAAAAAAGTGTTTAAAATGCCAAATGAACTTCCACCATTCCAGGGACATAAACATTCATGGTCGGCACACGTCGATAGTAAGTGTTCGTCCATATCGGTATCCACATGCCCAAAAGGATGTCATTGAATAACTGGTAAAGGAGATGTTAGCTACAAGCATTGCTCAAACGAGTGTCAGGCCGTTCTCAAGTCCGGTGTTGTTGGTCCCAAAGAAAGATAGTAGTTGTGGGTTTTGTGTTGATTATCGAGCCTTGAATCGTGAAATTGTGCCAGAAAAATTTCCAATACCAATTATAAATGAGCTTTTGGATGAGCTTCATGGGGCAACCATTTTTACAAAGTTGGATTTGAAATCTCACTACCATCAGATTCGTGTTAAACCTAGGATGTTCCCAAAACTACTTTTCACACACATGATGGGCATTACGAGTTTCTTGTGATGCTATTTGGTTTCTTAATGCCCCGACAACATTCCAATTTGCAATGAATGAGGTATTTCGCCCATATCTTCGTCGTTGTGTGTTAGCCTTTTTGATGATATTCTAGTTTTAGCTGCAATGTACAAGAGCATGTGAAACACCTCACTACGGTCTTACAACTCCTTAGTAAGCATCAATTTTATGCAAACCTTAAGAAGCGCTCTTTTGCCAAAAAGCAGGTTTCGTCATTGTGTGTTAGTCTTTTTGATGATATTCTAGTTTTAGCTGCAATGTACAAGAGCATGTGAAACACCTTACTACGGTCTTACAACTCCTTAGTAAGCATCAAATTTATACAAACCTTAAGAAGTGCTCTTTTGCCAAAAAGCGGTTAGAGTACTTGGGTCACATCATATCTGATGAAGGGGTGGCGGTGAATCAATCTAAGATTCAAGCTATGTTTGATTGGCCAATTCCTAAAAACATTAAGGAGCTCCGGAGTTTTTGGGTCTCACAGGGTACTACTGCAAGTTTGTGCAAGGTTATAGTGTAATCGCTTGGCCCTAAACTAAGCAATTGAAAAAAGATAAGTTCGGGTGGAATGTCACAGCTGAGGTTGCTTTTGAAGCTCTTAAAAAGGCCATGACTTCCGTTCCTATGTCAACACTTCCCAATTTTGAGAGGCCTTTAGTTATTGATACAGATGCTTCGAGTCATGGTGTGGGGGCTACGCCTATTATAGCCATGTCTTAGGGACTCAAGCTCGAGCCACGCCTATTTATGAGAAAGAGTTGATGGCCATTGTTTGTTCAATAATGTCGACCTTATGTCCTTGGTCGACGTTTTGTGGTCCGCACTGATCAGCAAAGTTTGAAATTCTTGCTGGAACAACGCATTGTTGCTTCGGAATACCAACGTTGGATGGTTAAGTTGATGGGTTATGACTTTGAGATTAAGTATCGGCTCGGAGTTGGTAATAAGGTAGCTAATGCTTTATCTTGAGTGCATCCACTAGCTAAGTGTCAGAATTTGTTGGTTTCCCAAGGAATCCATTGGGATGCGTTACAACAGGAAATACGACAAGATGCCTTCTTGAGTAGAATTATTTCAAATTTGCAGCAAGGGCATACACTTACTGCTGGCTTTACAATGGAACACGGGCAGTTGAGGTACAAGGGGTGGTTGACGCTATCAAAAATGTGCTCCCTTATACCTATATTCCTACGCGAATATCACAACTCACCGCTTGGGGGCCGTTCAGGTGAGGACATGACCCTCAAACGAATTGCATCTGATTTTTTATTGGTTGGGAATGCGACATTCAATGACTAATTGGGTTCATAATTGTTAGGTGTGCCAAAAACATAAGTCCATGCTACTTCTCCAGCCGGGTTATTCGGCTTATTGCAGCCAATTGCTTTACCAACTTTAGTTTGAGACGAATTTACCATGGATTCCATTGAAGGGCTTCCTCATTTAATAGAGTATATATTGTGCTGAGGGCACACCAACCACCCAGAGAAGAAAAATTATAGTTCAACTGATAAAAAACTTCACCAAATAGATAGAATTCACTGGCATCACAAAAGGGAAGTGCAACTTTTCTAATTGGTAATATAAAATGCAAAATGTAAGAAAACTAATTTTTATCTACAATCAAGTGCCACATAGCTAAAATACTGAAAATTTTCTTTACAAAATTACATAAATGACACGGTAGCATTATAGCATAGTTAAATGTTATACAGTTTTCATTTAAAAATTTCATTAGACTTGATCCCGCTTGTGATCCCTCAAGAATCCTAGTATGTGTCTAGAAGGATCTCAAAGATATACAAATACATAATAAGATAAATAATGCTATCTAAAACAAATAAAAGTAACATAATTAGTGGAATCCCATAGTAAAGGTACTCCAGATAGTGCAAAACAGGCACACCAGTGATATGTAATGTTCTTTTACGATAATCTAACACATTAAGATGCAACCATGGCAATAAGAAAATGTCAAATATCTTGTAGCAGCTCTCTGTAAAATAAATGTGAAAAATTTACTAACCATTTGGAGATCACGGCTTCCTGAAGTACTTTCGACTAGATGAGGTCGGGCTCGGACATCATAAATGACAGGCCTCTCAAACCATGGAATAATAATGTGGGTTCCTTCTGGATATACCTGCATACCCAATATAAAGATAAAAAACTAGAAAAAATATAACCAATGTAATACAAGTATCCCTGAGCAATAATAACAGGTTTAAGAACTCAATAGAAAAGAAAAACAGTAATCAATTAAGTAGAACATCCAACCAATAAAACATAATTGCTTTTCCTTTTTCTTCAACAATCTCTATTTACCTCAAAAAGCAAGGTTTATAACTCTCAGCATGCAGCAACCTATTAAGAGAGACTACTACAAATAGGAAAAAAGTTAACAACCTTGTCTTTGACACCAACGATACGGTTGAAAACAATAGCTCTGTGCCCTCCCTCAACATTGTAGAGACTGTTAGTTGCAACATACAGACCAATTCCACCAATAATACCAATCTTAAGCAAAGCCGAAGCCGCACCACCTGGAACCTTAGGAACTTTAACGTTGTTCAAGTTCATTTCTTGTTCCTGGATGTAAGCAAACTTCAATATTTCCGCATTACAAGTTAGAAAAGATAATTTTTTTAAAACAAAGTACCAAATTGCAGCTGCTAGACCCTTAGGAGCTCTTAGCTGCTCCTGGGCTCTTACTACGACCATTAGAAATATGCTATCAAAATTGGAAAATCCGATCCTTTCTAAATAATGATAAACTTTAAACTATTGTTATTATTATTATTTGAGAAAAATAAACTTTAAATTCTAATTCACAAGAAGTTAATCAAAACTTAGTAATCCAGACCTACATGTACATCATCTAAACAAATGTGGACTTGCAACCCCATCAATTTTAACTCCAAAAAAGATGTAAAACCGATGGTATTGATCAAATAATCAAAGGGTTCATATCAATGAGCTGATTGGTCTACTGAAACAGAACCAACTACTATTTGTTTTAGCTCTCCAAAACTAGAACCAAAATGAAGCATAATAAAAAAAAAAAAAAAAAACCCAAATTGAATTTGTCGAATTATGTCCAACAATAGCGTAAGAAATCTAAACATTTCGGTATAAAAAAATATATACAGGTTTCATTTCATTAGATCCAAAAGATGAAGTAAAGGAAATTTCAGGAAAATGAATAGGGAAGTGAGTGACAAAGAAAAGTAAACTTACCTTCAAAGTCTCAAATGCTCAACTTGTGGGAGAGGAAAGGGTTTTAGGTCGAGGAGTTACAGGCAGGGTAAGAAGGCGAAGAAAGGGTTTTAAGGTGCAGAGAGAAGGGGAGTGGGGGTAAAGAATAGGGCTTTAGGTCGCTTAAGGTCCAAATGGGCCCAGGTAAGCCGTGTCCAGCCAACAAAATTGTATTTACGGCCCAATTATATTAGGCCTATAGTAGAAGATAATAGGGATTATTTTACAAATCCACCAAAATAACCTAGGGTTAATTTCACAAATGCACAAAAATAACAAAAACACAACAAAAATACGGTTTCACGGAATTTTAAACATTTTTACGATTTTTTTTAATTTTATTTACATAAAATACAGTCTTTTATGTTGAAATTTTGTTTATTTTTTGTTATCTGTATGTTATTTTATGTTGTTATTTTGATGTTATTTTCATGTTACTTTTATGTTGTTTTATTGTTGATTTTATATTGTTTTCGTGTTATTTTTTAGAAAATCGTAAAAATGTAAAAAAAAAAAAAACATTCTTTGAACGTAAAAATGTAAATATTTTACAAAAAATTGTGTCTTATGTAATTATTCCAATGACCTAACGTACGGCAAATTAAAATTAGAATTGGCACAATTTGCAGAATTAGAAGCCTTTGCACAATTTGCCTCTGATCTCGATAAAGCTACTCAGAATCAATTGGCAAGAGGTCAACGATTACGTGAATTACTCAAAAATTACACTACATACCCTTTTTATATTATCCTCTATTATTTTTGCCCTCTTTTTTAAAGTCTAATATTGTATCAATTTTACCCCTGTCACTTCAAGATACTCTCCATGTGACTTATGTCAGGGTATTTTGGGCACAATACATATAAAAAGAGGTATGTTTCAACTAAATATAAAATTAGAGGTAAATTTGATCAATTGATTAATAAAAGTAGTATTTTACAACTTACCCCTAAGAAATTTAGAGGTAAAAGAAAGGGCAAAATTTCTCCTATGTTTTCTTAAAAAATGCCATTGTGGATAATAACTTTCATTATTTTTATTTTTATTTTTTAAAAGAAAAAAAATAAAATATTAAATAATAATTTTGTCCTTTGAAATAAATTTTACAAAATACAAGATAATATAAAAGTAATTTTTGCCATGTGATAGTAAAATTGTAAATATCTACCCTAAATCCAATACTTTTGTAAGTTTTTCATAACATTATTACCTATCTACTTATCAAAAGAAGGCCTAAATGCAAATATCAGGCCCACTTGAATGGCTCTCTGCCAATATCTTAAAGGAAATTTACATGGTATATTAACTTTTGTTATTTTTTTTTACAGAAATACTGCCAAGCGTTATCTTTTACTTTTTTATTGTATTTTTTATAAGTTTCCTACTGCAGTATACTGTGTTAAGTTTTCACTAGTGTTCTACTGGTGTTTTATAGTTTTTCTACTGTTATTTTGAGTTGTTCTGTTCTATGCTCTACTGGTGTTTTATAAAAATATTTCCGTGTGACAATATTTTTGTAAAAATTAACTTAAATTCCAGTATTTTTGTAAATTTTAGGTGTGAACTATCAGCTGAGCCTAAGGTGACTCATAAAATAACTTCCTTATAGCATAGTTGTAATACACTAGGTAGCGTTTGGTTGGAGGTAATGAAATGGAATGGAATGGAAAGGAAATAATTTTCATTCCATTCCTTTGTTTGGTTGCATTTTAAAGTATTGGAATGGCATTCCAATGGAATGCTCTTTCCACCATTTTGGTGGAATGGCTATTCCATTTTAAAAAGGAAGGAATGACCATTCCAATGTAACAAGAAAAAAAATTTAATTATTTTTTTATCAATTTTTTTTATGCATTTTAAATTTTATTCCATTCCATTCCTATTCTTATTCCCATTCTCATTCCTATTCCTATATTTTCATTCCTCTCAACCAAACGCCTCCTAAGTCCTATACCTTATATATATTTTATAGAATAAAATTTATAATAAGGAGTTCCTCACTTGGATTAGAAGTCAACTTATATAGGGTGGATACCACTGACAAGCACGTGTGAGATTCAAGTTCAAAGTTTGGAGTCGACTAATTAGCTAGCGAACCGGGCTCTTTTATTAATATTAATTAAGTTCTGTACTCATCATCTCATGAATAAAAGATAATTTTCTATGGCTGTATGAGTTGTGAACTTGTGAGGCAGATCTAAAAACCACAGTTATTCTTGAAATGTTGTTTAATTAATTTGGTATTAAATATTTGTAGTACTGCTATATGGAAAAGAATATATAGGTAGTTAGGATCCAATCCACACCATACAATTAAAATTAATCAAGTATAGTAGCTTCTCGATGGGGTCCTACGTACCTCACACTATCTGTGCCTATTAGAACTTAGAAGCATCTAGTTTTATATATGAATAGATATATAACGATATGGTACATCATTATTTAAAGTTTAGAAAAGAAATAAGAAAGCAATTAATTAAGTAGGACAAGATATTTTGTAAAATCATATACCGCGGGCTCTGGCAATTCGTGTTTTAACTATTTACCAAAAGTTACCGTTAATTAAGTGCAGCAAAATGTAAGGTAGATCCTGCCATAAAACCATTAATTAGTTAAGTCTTTTATTATTTTTTTTCGCCCAGTGTCTTTTTGTTTGTTTGTAAAGACTAATCGAATATTGTTGGGGCCAAGAAATAAAATGAAAAAGATAAGGTGAAAATTGACGTACAAAAATTTGGATGAATATCAATTTGTCATGAACAAAGTGTAAAATATATAAATATATACATTATAATATAATTATATTCTTAATTGATTTTCCTACTCAATATTTTTTCTTACCAAAATGCAAAAATGTGTTTTTCTCTTTTCGGGTCCAAAATACAATTTTTCATTAAGCATATATATATACATATGTTTTTCAATAATAGAATAAAGGTAATAGAAAATTTAAAAATCATGATAATTGACTAGTTTAATATATAATCTTTATAAATTTTCTTCCTTGCCTATTATCCATCAATTTAATTCATCATTATTCAAAGGTCATAATAACTACCATTTATTGGATATTATGCCTGTTATACAAAAATGAATTTATATTATTTATTGTTTTTTTTGTCAAACTACTAATAAAAATCATGGTCGCTCGTTTTATCAAATATAGTCTTATTTGTCGACTCAATAGTAAAAAAACAAGCCTATATTGCCACCATTAATTTTTTTTCTTGTTGAACTTAGCTGCTCTCTCATTTGTAGAAATTAATAAACAAATTAAAACATTAAAAAAAAATACGAAGAAGAAGAAGAATTCACAATCAGATTCAAATTAAGAAGGAAAAAAAAATATAAAAGAATACAAAACGACAATGAATTTAGATACAAATATATGCCAAATTTCACGCGAAGGTGCGATACAAAAGAAGTGTGTGATATCTTCTTATCTTTTTCTCAAGTTAATAAACTGATCATCATCGATCGATTATCTCTTCAAAAAAGAACAGCCATGCAAGCAATACCCATCCCAACAAACAATCCCAACCCTACACGTGTATTACTCGAATCCCCAGTACTATCATCGGACGATGGTCCGGATGCCTTAGGCTTGGTCTTATCTCCGTCGTCCTTGGATGCCGGAGTCTTGGCCGGAGGAGGAGCAGAGGCCGGTGGCTTAGCTCCAAAAAGACTTGGTGGCAACAAAACATCGTCGATCTGGTAAACAGCCAATGGGGATTGCATCCTCAGAGCATTGTTGACCTGAGTCTCCACCATTCCACTAGTGACGTTGACTTGGCGGCCTTGACCGGTGAAGTTAAGGCCATCAGCAGAGAACTGAGTTCTGACGGGGTTGGATACGGTGAGGAGTTCTGATAGGGCGTAGTACTTGGGGAGAACGTGGAAGAGGATTAAGTTAACTTGGTCCTCACGGGAGAGGCCGTTTAGGGTTCCGGCCTTGAGGTTGTTGAAGGCATTGTCGGTTGGGGCTAAGACGGTTAGTCCTTCGGAAGAGGTGTTGAGTTGGTTTACGATTTGGCTTAATACTTGGCTGTCGGAGAGAAGGCGGAGGAAGGTGGTGTATTGGCCACCTTTTTCGAGGATTGCGGTGAAGTTTAGGGGGCCGGCCGGGGCGGGGCCCGGGGCTTGGGCTGAAATTTGGTGGGAAAAGATGGTGATGAGAGTCAGGAGGAGGATAGAGAGAGGTGTGAAAGCCATGAGTGATGAGCTAGCTTTCTGGTAGTAGCTTTGGTATGAGAGTGATTTGTTTTTGTGGTGTGTTATTGGGTGTGAAGGGTGGGGTTTTATGGGATAAGGGTGTGTCTTCAGCGGAACCTTCCTTGTTGGAATTATGAGCTGGCTAATTATATGTATATATATTAAAAATAATATATTTGTATTGGAAAAGAATTCTAATGGGATATATACTGATGATGATTTAATGTTTTTGAAATTGTTATTTATGAACAAAATTAATGAATTAATGGGGATGCATTAATCGTATGGTAGATTCCTTTTGGTGAATAGAATATATATACAAATTGTTACCAATAGATCTCAATTACTATAACAAATTTAGGTCGAGATTGGTGACAATCATGCATTATTATTTGGAATTAATTATTAAATCAGCATTGTGATTGAGCATCAATAGTGCCAACACCTTTTATAGGTGGCACTTTACGATTGGTTAGCGATATTTTTTAAAATCTATTTTTTTAAGTTATATGTAATGCGATACTTAATTATACTAATAACGATAAAACATTGAGTAAGGTGCAAGACACCAAATTCTCTTATTAAATAAATTGTATACATTTGAAAGAGAAGCTTATCAATATAATTCTTATCGAGACCAACTTCTTGAATTGAATCTCAAAGAACTGTAAAAGCGTAACATAGTTCTTGAGCTGCCTTTATTTACATAAGAGAGAGATTACAAAAGGGAGCTGATAAAACCAACTTAATTCAACACTAACGAACTCTATTAAAACAGAGTACAAGTAGCAAAACAAATTGAAAGAACTAACAGCAAATCAACTTAAACTAGTAACTAATTAAACTGAAAGTAGCTACAGTTTTTTATTTATCACCTCCCCTCAAGCGAAAGGGGACACACTTTTAGCTTGGCCTTTAGATACAAAAATCGATCTATTGTGAGAGATTTTGTTAGTATATAAGCGGTTTGATTGAAGGAAGGAACATATCGAACCTCCACTTCTTTCGCTAGAATCTGATCTTACACAAAGTGAAGATGAATTTTTATATGCTTCGATCAAGCGTGGAAAAATGGATTTGCTGCTAGAGAGGTTGGCCCTTGGTTGTCAACCCGAATAATTGGAGGAGCTGGAAGACTGATCTGAAGCTCTTTTAAAACAGAGGAAAGCCACTTGACTTCTGATGTCATGTTTGCTAAAGTAGAAAATTCACTTTCTGTGCTTGAACGAGCAACAACTTGTTGCTTCTTCGCTGACCATGAGATTAGATTCCCTCCTAAAAACACTGCATAATCCCCTGTCGATCTTCTATATCATTTGGACAACTTGCCCAATCAACATCAGAGTATGCTTGTAAACACAATTTGGGGGCAGGTCTAATGAATGATCCCTCTCATGAATGGTACCTTTAATATATCTGAACATACGTTTGCAAGCATCCCAGTGAATATTTGTTGGAGCATGAATAAATTGATCGAGTTTATTCACTATAAATGACACATCTGGCCGAGTCAATGTGAGATACTAGTGGGCCCCTAAGGTGCTTCTATGTAGTGTGTGGTCAGTAAAAGATTTTCCATTTGTAAGAGAAAGAATATGAGATGAGCTTGTTGGACTAAGACATAGTTTAACACCATCCAATTTGAGGTCGGTGAGCAAACCTGCAATGTATTTAGATTGAGAAAGATGCATACCAGAGTGTGTTTGGTTTACTTCAACTCCTAGAAAGTAGTGAAGGGGAAGGAAATCTTTGACATAATTCATTGTTCATTTATGAAACGATTGCATAAATGGAAGCTTGATTAGGTCATGTTATTAGTATATCCTCCATATATACTAACAACACAATTAGATTCTGTCAAGAGCCACTAATTAATGAACAATGAGTTGTCAAATTTGGACAATTTGAAGCCCTTGCTGTATAAAGTGGCTTTGAACTTGTCATTTCAAGTTTATGAAGCTTGCTTAGGACCATAAAAAGTTTTGTTCAACTTGCAAACATAATTGGGGTATGTTGAGTCAACAAAACCTAGGGGTTGTGGCATGTAAACAGTCTCTTTCTAAAGTACCATTGAGAAAAGCATTAAAGACATCAAGTTGAGTAATTTTCCAATTGAAGGAAACAACAAGAGTGAGTAACATTCAAATAGTTGTAGGTTTAACCACTGGGCTAAAAGTCTTTTTGAAATCAATACCAGGAGTTTGAGAGTAGCCTTTTGCAACTAATATGGATTTGTACTTGTCAAGAGAGTCATCAGCTTTAGTTTTATCATGTGAACCCATTTATTTCCTACTAAACTCATGGATGAGTGATAGGGAACTAGGTTCCAGGTCTTGTTTTTAATCAATACATTGTTCTCTTCTTGCATTGAAGAAAACCGCTTAGGATTAGCAAGAGCTTGCTTCAGAGATTGTGATTCATTAGGCAAGAGAGATTCTGGAAGAGTATATATGTAGTTGCATTGTAAGTTTTTGGTTTTGATATTCCAAATTTAGATCTTGTTTGCACTGAATGAGAGTTAATGGTGGGTACTGCGTTGGGTGTTTGTAGGGTAAAATTTTGTGGTTGCTGAGTTTAAAGGTGTGGCTCTTGACATGATGTAGGATAGGATAGTGTAGATAGTTGGTGATTTGTGGGATATGAGGGTAGAACAAAACCAGATGTAGTAGCAGGGGAAATAGGAGGCATAGACCTGGAACATGAACTAAAAAAAAAATAGCGGTAGCTGGAACAGAGAGACATCCATTAAATGTTGGTGGTTCTGGAGCAACAACCATAGTGATAATTGTAGTTGCTGATGGATCTTGACGTGCGATTGCTGCCACATGAGTGGATAAAATGTTTCATATTGTCAATACAATACAAAGCTCTTTCAAGAAATTATTATAACATACTTAGTTTTATTAATATACTAAATTAGTTGATATAAAATTAATTTATAAAGGTCTAACAGTTATTTCTCTACATATTACTATTAAGGTACATTTAATTATCGATCGTGACAAAAAAAAGTACTGACAAATAGATTTTTATAGATACACATACACATTCACATTTAACATTTCTAGTTACAATTAAGTTGCACGTTAGTTGAATAATGATTTTGCTACTACAATATCATAGTATTATAAAAATAAGACCCAGAATTGTCAAATACGCGACTTGAACAGATTAAACATGATTGTTGTAATATTTGTTTGTATTAAATATGTGGAATTATTAGTTATTTTGTGCTTTTATGTTAGTTGGCTCGCAACAAATATAACTATTGCATTACAGTTTCATCACAGTTGTCTTGAAGTTGACTTCTTCTTTCCCTTCTGGCCGTCGGGGTTGGAATTTTTTTCAGGCAAAGACACCTTCGACTTCTTCTTTACTGGACGACAACCACCTTTTGATAGATAAATTAATATAAACCCCAAGATCAATTTGTATATAACATAGAACACAATAGTAATATATAATAATTAGGTATGTGTACCTGATTGATCCATAGCAATTATCTCTGTTTGATCCACAGCAGTTACTCCACTTTGATAGTACAATACTATCAACTAAGTCTTCCTCCCTAGATCTCTAAATCAGAAGCAGTTTATTTATCTGATTATCAAAAGGTATACAATTGTGATGAGACAATATGTATTTATAGAGTTAGGGAGGGGACTTAGCTACAAAACCCTAGTTGGCCGGGCACGCTCATCAAAGGCTTCAGTCAACTAGAAAAGCCCACACTTCTGCTTCACCTAGACTTTACACACAGATGCTAAGCCCATTAACAATTGATCACCAACAACATGGGCTAACACAGCAAAGAACTATCCAATCAACCCAAGTTTTAATAAAACCGATAAAATTTAATGTAAGCCCAAATAAAAGTCTAACATTCTCCCACTTGGGCTACATTGATTTTAATACATATATATTATATATCAAAATAATTTTGTTTGAAAATGACTCATGGGTTGAACAACAGGAAAACATTTGTGGCCACTTTAAAAATGATAGTTCTCTGATAGCATCTCAACATACCGGTCCAATTTAACCTTTGATAATGAACTATGACAGTCATATTGTTTTTAACTCAACAAAAGACATTCATAATCACAAATACCAAAGTATTAAATCGACATGGTCAATAAGTCTAGTAGTGTGGTAAGGAATTATGTTCAACATGTGATCAATTTAAAATAACATAATATCCTTATCAGTCCTCAATTTCACTGATACCGTGATGCTTAATAAATAAGCCAGTGAAATTAAACATACACTACTTAATAAATAAGTAAGTGTCACTAAACTTGCTTAAAAAATTAAGCCAACAAAATATCATTGTCTTTTAGTAAATATACTTAAAATACAATGATCACAACAAGATATGAACTACATGCTTTCAATTCAATTATTCTCGAGAATATAACAAAGCCTAACTGAAAGCATAAACATCCAATAATCAAAAAAGTATTGGCCCACAAAGTAGTTCATAACATCAACAAGTAAATTACATATAAATGTAATCTCAAAAGATAAAGCAAGAAACTCCCACTAACCCAAAGGAACAAAAGATTATAAAATGCCTATATCAAAAACATGTTTATCAAACAATATGGCACTTGATCCTTTGGTTAGAGGATCTGCAAACAACAACTTGGTCTCTCAATATTCTATCACAATGTCTCCTTTCTTAACCAAGTCTTTAATAGTGAGATACTTTATTTCCTTATATTTGGAAGCACTACTAATCTCATTATTCTTTGAAAAGAAAACAACAATATTATTATCACAATAGATTAGTATAGGAGAGGAAATAGAATCAACTAGTCGTATCTCTAAAATCAAATTCTTTAACCATAAAGCTTGCAAAGATGCCCCATAACATGCAACAAATTTAACATACATAGTAGATGATACGATTAAAGTCTATTTAACACTTTTTCAAGAAATAGCAGCACCAACAAAAGTGAAAATATAGTCAGAAGTTGACTTTAAATCATCTACATAACCACCAAAATCTGAATCTGAATAACCAACAACTTAAAGATTGTTGACATGCTTATACACAAGCATAAAACTCTTCGTTCTTTGTAAATATCTCAAAACTTTCTTGGCTGCAACCCAATGATCATGGCCAGGATCAGATAAATATCTCCTAAGAACATCGACCATGAAAGCAATATCAGGTCTAGTGCAAACCTAAGCATACATCAAACTCCCTACTGCACTTGCATATGGGATATTCTTCATTGCTTCTCCTTTTTTAAGTCGTTCTCAGGACATTGTTGCTTAGTGAACTTGTCCCCTTTCAGAATAGGAACGAAACCAGCTTTACACAAATCCATGTTGAACCTTTTGAGCACAGGATTATTGTAAGCTTCTTGAGGTAAGCCAAGAAATTTTCAATTCTTATCATGATAAATCTCAATCTCCAAAACTAAAGATGCCTCTCCAAGATCTTTCATATCAAAATTGGTAGACAGAAAACTTTTGGTCTCATTTAGTAATGACAAATCACTGCTGGCAAGTAAAATATCATCTACATAAAGAACAAGAAAAAATATGATGACTCCCACTGATCTTCATATAAATACACTAGTCAAACTTGTTCTCGATGAAACCCAACAGTGTCACAACCTTATCAAACTTCAAGTACTACTGGTGAGATGCCTGTTTGAGACCATAAATGGATCATTTCAATTTGCAAAACAAATTGTCATTTCCATTTTCCTCGAAGCCTTCAGATTGAGACATATAGACTTGCTCACTCAATTCTCCATTCAGAACAACAGTTTTAACAATCATTTGATGCAACTCTGAATCAGATTGCACAACTAAATCCATAATAATTATGAATAAATCTTTAGTGGAAACAGGTGAGAAAATTTTGAGTGTAATCAATACATTCTCTTTGAGTAAAGCCTTTAGCCACTAAACACGCTTTAAACCTTTCAATCTGTCCCTTTTTTTCCCTTTTAGTTCTTAAAAAATCCATTTGCAACCTATTGGTTTGAAACCATCAAGTATTGGAACTAACTTCCACACATACATTATTTTTTGTCCATGAACTTAATCTCATCATCCATAGCTTCTATCCATTTTGAAGAATGTGGACAATTAGGTGCTTCACTGTAAGTGACAGGATCCACAAAATGATCAATATCATATTCTCCTTCTCCAAGATAAACAAAATTATCATGACACTTTGTTGACTTCTTTTGTCTTTGAGATCTCCATATAGGAGGTACTTCTGGAATAACCTCTATTTATTGACCATCATTTTGAATGACATATTCCACAATTAGATTTCTCTGATAACATGACCCTCATCAACAACAAAACCTTCTTCAATAATAGGTTCCTCATCAATAATAGGACCCTCGTCATCTTAGATATTAGGAGCAATATATTCATCAGTAATGGGAGTGTTATCAACTAGAGTAAGAATAAGACTACCATTATTATCATCTCTTGAAAAAGACATAGGAATAAAAATTCCTTTAAATGACTCCCCCATTTCAAGAGATGGTGAATGAATATTTTCAACAACATCAAAATTTAGCAGTCTGAGATTCAACAATTCGCGTACCACGAGTAGGACAGGAAAAGCGATAGCCTTTTGAGCGCATTGGATAACCAATGAAATAATAGCGATTTGTTCTCGGATCTAACTTTTTCAAATTAGGATCATAAATCTTTACTTCAGCTGGACAACCCCATACACGAAGATGATTCAGACTAGGCTTCTGCCCAGTCCACAACTCAAAAAGGGGTCTTAGGAACAGATTTACTGGGAACATGATTTAAAATATAAGTTGCAGTCATAAGTGCTTCACCCCATAAAAACTCTGGAAGATTTGTTCTACTCATCATACTTCTAACCATATCCATGAGAGTGCGATTTCTCCTTTCAGCAACGCCATTTTGCTCAGGTGAACAAGGCATAGTGTATTGAGAAACTACACAATTTTCTGGAAAATATTTAGCAAAAGGCCTCATGTGTTGTTTAGATTCTGAATAACAACCAGAATATTCTCCTCCGCGATGAAAATGAACAAATTTTATGACTCTGCCCAATTATTTCTCAAGAACATTTCGAAAGATTTTGACTTTATCAAAAGCGTTGGATTGTCTTTGATCAGGTAGGTGAGACCATAAGAAGAAAGAAGAAAAAATATCGATAAAAGTTATAAAATACTTGTTTCTACACAACATGGTGGAATAAGGTCCACTGATGTCATTGTGGATAATCTCTTATAAAGAGTGACTATAGATAGCAGTCTGCTTTCTTATTTTAGTCAATTTTTCACAAGTACAATCAGCACAAGTATTCCAACCAGAAACATCAACAGGAGGAAGAATTTTAGCTAGAAGGAATCGATCAATTCTTTCTTTAGAAATATGACCCGATCTATCGTGCCATAATAATAAGGATGTTATCTTAATATAAGATTTCTTATCCACAATATTCACAACATTAAAAAAAAAAGGAAGCTAAGGAAATCAATGATAATTTGAAAAGAATATCAGAGTAAAAATAGTTTCCAATTATTATGAGTCAAACATAATGTCAACACTATAATTGGCAAAAAGAAAAGAAATTCATTGTTTAACTAAAAGCGGAAGCGAAACTGAATTACTTTAAAAGTAGGAATCAAGAAATTACTGTTCAAAATAATCTGAACACTAAATTGTAATTCAAGAATAAGTGTGCCAACATAGATAACATCATCGCTAACATAAGTGCCACTTTAAGCTTTGACTCCTTCTCACTTATCTTCTTGAAATCTTTTAGCCTCTGGTTGTGGTTGTTTCTCTTCATATTTTCTTTATCCTTTGTTGGGCTTGAGGTGAGAAACAAAGTGAGAAGACTCATTCTTTTCAATTTGTTAGCTTGCTTGTTTCAGCTACACACTGAGAAATTAGATCACTAAAACTCCATGTTTTATTATAAGTGTTGTAGGCTGTCTTGATAAGACTGAAAGAGGCAGGAAGTTCATGAAGAACTTAAAGAATGGTGTAAAAGCCGGGAAGAGGAATATTATGTTCTTTCAACTCGGACTGAACATGAATAATTTTCAGAATAAAACCTCGCACTCCTTTGATTTTTCATACTTAATGGTTGCCATTTCATCCATAAGATGTCCAGCTTTAGCGATTTCACTAGTGTGAAATAGTTTTTCTACTACTTTGAAAAACTCATTAGTATTTGAGGTGTTTGGCAAACCATCAAAAGATGTTCAGGAATTAAACGGTTCATAGCAATGAAACTAAGATGATTTGAATTTTTCCAATGTGCATGAAGAATTTTTGGGCAACAATTCTGATATTAGATAAGATCAGCAGATTTTTCTTCTCGAAGGCATAAGTCCAAATCTATTATGCCTAAAGTAATTTTCACATCTCGTTTCCATGTCTTAAAGTTGAAGCATTCAGAATTCAGATGAAAACGGTATTGTTGTTCGTAGAAAGGAGACCGAAAAATCCAAAAATTAAAACTTGAATAAGCAATATGAGCAATGCATTAGAAAATATTGTAGAGTCAACTGGTCATTATAAACTCCCCTTTGGGGTGAGAATATAACACACACATGATCTACCTTCATGAAGTTAACAACAAAGAAAAAATACATATCATTTAAGAATTTTATTACCTTTGGGCAAATAAAATTCTTAAAAATATGTATTAATTCAAGCAAAAAACTAATAATAAATTTATATATTTAAATTATTACCTTTGGGCAAATAATTAAAATATATACATTTAATATTAACTCACTTCATGGAATGTGAACTAATATATGTAAATACTACCTTTGGGCAAGTAATTACACATATAGTCAACCAAAAGATATAATATTTTCTTCAACATGTGAAATTTGGTGATAAAACAATCATTGAAAATTAATAATTTTCAACCAAATTTCCAAAAGAGATATATGATTGCTTTTATTATATTGATAATCAAAAAATAAAGTGACCACTTTAACACATTATTTTTGTATCAAACAACCAAGTTTTATAACTTTAGAACAACAAATAATCAAAAGATGTGAATATAAGAAAATTGGTGGAGACTACATAGTCAAAATAAATTAAATAAGAGAGTGACTATGTCATATGGAACGAAAAGAAACCCAAAATTTTTTCCATGATTTACGGATTTTGAAAAATCATCAAAAATTATTTTTAATAATTTTTTAACTGCATAATTATCATTAAAATAATAATAATTATTAAACGGCGTCAAAAAATTAATTAAAAATCACCAAAAAATCAGAAATCAAATTCTAATAATGCTGAAAAAAAAAATCGTCGAAAACGGAGTTACGAAACTACCTCACTCTCTCTCACTCTCCGGCAGCCGCGAGTGGGCTTCGTCCCAGCAGGTTGTCTTCAACCTCCAGCAACCTCCATGGCTGAAAAAAATGGGTTTTGTGCGACCCGGTTCAGACCCGAGCGGGTCGGGACAAAATTCCGGCCAAAAAAGTGACGAAACGGACGGGAAAAAGAGGGATTTTGATTGGTTTACAATTTCTAATAGATCTACGATATTAATTTCATGTGAAAACACATAAACTTAGGTAGATCTAATCTAAAATAAATCCGAAAACTAAAGAAGAAAGTAACCCAAATATGTGTTCCAATTCGGAAATTAAAGGTGTACAAACATTTTAAATCAATTATTGATGAGATATGCACAATCAATTTCAAATTATAATCAATAAAATTGAAAAATACAAAATTAATTTCATAAAGAAAATATATAAACCCTAAAAAATTAATCTTAAAATTCTCCTAATTTACTCAATGATTTTATGCAAGTAATATATCAAAAGAAAGAGAATTTAATGAGGAATAAAACCCCTAAACTTTTAAGATCGAAAAATAAAAAATTCAACATAAAATAATAACGAAATTAATATGTAATTGGAAAAAAATAACATATACATATTAATTGTTATAAAAATTATAGGTTCTAAATCATATACAATAGGCAATCTGATACCACATGATAGATAAATTAATATAAACCCCAAGATCAATTTGTATATAACATAGAACACAATAGTAATATATAATAATTAGGTATGTGTACCTGATTGATCCATAGCAATTATCTCTGTTTGATCCACAGCAGTTACTCCACTTTGATAGTACAATACTATCAACTAAGTCTTCCTCCCTAGATCTCTAAATCAGAAGCAGTTTATTTATCTGATTATCAAAAGGTATACAATTGTGATGAGACAATATGTATTTATAGAGTTAGGGAGGGGACTTAGCTACAAAACCCTAGTTGGGCTGGGCCTGCTCATCAAAGGCTTCAGTCAACTAGAAAAGCCCACACTTCTGCTTCACCTAGACTTTACACACAGATGCTAAGCCCATTAACAATTGATCACCAACAACATGGGCTAACACAGCAAAGAATTATCCAATCAACCCAAGTTTTAATAAAACCGATAAAATTTAATGTAAGCCCAAATAAAAGTCTAACACCTTTAGCTACGAGGGGAGAAAAATCAGAGTCATCATCATCGATGACTGGATGTTTCTCTTTAGCCTTAGCAACTAATTTATGACCCATTTTTGAAACTTTTTGGCAATGGAGATGGAGAAACAGAGCCACAGGTAATAATCATTATATATAAAAAACGAAAGATATATAATAAAAAAAAAAAAAGCCTGATAAAGGAGACAGTTGGAAGAAGAAGATGGCGAAAGTTATGGGTGGGATGTAGTTTTTGTGGGTTTTGAATGTGCATTTTGAAAGGATAATGGCTGGAAGGTAGTGTTGAAATGAAAATCTGAGAAAAAAAAGGAAAAAGAAACTAAATGCTAAATTTGAAAAGAAAAATGAAATAAAAAAAAGAAGAAAAAATGAAAAATTGATATTTGGGCTGAAATGAATATATATGTATAAGTGATATTTTGATAAATAAAAATTCATTAAAGATAAAATTATTACCCACATAGTATATCTATTTTTTGTTAATAAAGTCATATATAAATATTTATTTCTATACAATCAGTGGTCAGATCCGACAAAACACAGTAAGACCCTGATTAAGCTAGCTATATCAGTTAGCAAGTTGCACAAATGCAAATCTTGATCAGTTTTTCATGAATAGTTTAATCAAATTACAGACTAATTAAGCATAAGGCTATAGCCTATAGGGGTATATATTAAATATATTAATTTGTTCTTTGTTCTTGGCAGCCTGGAATTTCATTGATCATTGCATGTGGGTTATACCCTTATCAACCGATATATTATCAAACAGTACATGTTAACCACAAAATACCAACAAAAAATAATAATAATAATATACATCTACAACACTACAATACATTATTGTTTTGTTGAAAGTGCTCCATATGGTAGGTCCTATCATCATCATATACATTGATCAAATATAATTATTCTGGTTTTGTACTATTTATTCCCTAAATTATTTTCTCGGTCCCATTCCATATAGATTATTAGTTGATTTTATTTGTTATATAAACCCCAAATGAGCACCAAATATATGTTATGTTGCATATACTTTAAATTAATTCACTACCAATATATAACCCTTCCATATCTGTAATCTCGATTGTGTCATTATGTATTAAAATAAATTAATAGAGTGACAAAATGAAATCAACCACTTAATTAATTAAATTATATATATACATGAGTGTACAGTATCTGATCAGCTTGGCTATCATTTTCTATACAGATATACAATAATATATATATGTGTACATATATACATAGTCTTTCAAAAACAGATCTCTTCGGTCGTACATCGCATCATCTCATTTATTATAATTGGATCAAACGTCCCTATTCTTCTTTGTTTTGACGATTTATTGCCATTTTTTTAATTCTCACTTTTAATTGCCTTCTTTTTTTGAAATGGCACGTACGTACTACTACTGCCTCACTCTTTTTTATGTATATTACTCTACAGATCTTGACATAATGATACACATCACGACAAAAAAAATTGGTATATTTAGATGGTGTTTACTTTTGTTTTTTAACTAATTTTTTTAATCATATTAATATTAATGAAGGTAGATTTTTTTAAAAAAAAACATTGTTTTTGAAAAATAAACTACTTTTGTTTCTTAATTTTAAGAACAAATTTTATTTTTTATTTTTGTTTATTATTTTTATTTAACTCATGCCTGGGGTTGGGTTTAGGGTCTGGGTTGAGAACCAAATTTGGGTCCCGAGTCCGGGGTTGGGGTTATGGTTCGAGTCAGAGTCTAGGTCTTGAATTCGGGTCCTTTTTTCATAAGGAATGTCTAAGTGAAATTTTCAATAATTAATTACTTCTGTAGACAAAATATACAACAACCCTGCGTTCATAAACACATTAAGAAAAATGCAACCCCTAATTAGACCATACATAATATGAATAATTTGATTAAGATAGACTTGTTAATTTCTTTAGAGAATCAAATTCTAGAGCCCTGATGTTTTAGAGTCTTTTATGTTAATTTAGTTTGGTTTTACACTTGTTTTCGTTTATTTTAGGAATATATGATAAAAAATAGAAAACAAGTTAAATTTGTGAAAAAGCAGGAAAAAGAATAGAGCAAGAAAGCCCTAGGGGTTGCGGCTCTACCATAGGGAGTTCCAGCTCCTGAAGCTTTTTTTTTCTTAAAAAAGATAGGGCGACAAAGATAGATTTTTAAGAGGAGCCACGACTTCGGTACCCCGAGCTGCGACTTTTAAGTGTATTTTTTTAAAAAAAAATTAAAGATTTTTAGTATTTTCTAGAGAACATTTTTAGCATATATAAACATGTTAATTTTAGTATATTTAGTATGCTTTGAAAGCTCTAAACTCAGAAACTCATTTATAGCAACTACTTAGTAATTTTTATCATCATTTTTTTTCTTCTTCTTTAATTTTGTTTATATTCTTATTTTGAATAATGAATGCAATCATTATGAACATGATTTTCATGTACTAATTTTCTTATCTTGGGGTCAACGATAATAATTTTATTTTCTATTTTATTTTGTTTTAATGTTTTATTAATTCTTTTTCTCTTTATTGTAATCTATATGATTTATGCTTAATACTTGTGAATAACTGATCACTATTTGTATGTTTTATGATTCCAATTCAAGATTCGAGAGATGAGAATTGAAAATGCTATAGCTATATAGACATAGATTACATATTAGACGATAGTACCAGTATGACTTGTGTAGAAAATAGAATTTCCATTCTTATATCTTTTATATGTTAAAATTTATCAAGGATACGTAAAAAATTTACACAGAGATTGAGATTTTATATCTCGAGAAAGAATAAGATTCATTTTAGTTAACTCACTATTAAAATAGAAAGAGGAAATGATGAATGAATTAGTAAAATAAATAGACTGTAAAGTTGATGAAATTAATAGCCTAGGCTCCATTATTTGATATTCTTAATCATTGTTTGCTTATTTTAATTTCATAATTAAATTATTTTCATAGATTTAATAACATTCCTTCAATTTTTACTTGCTAAATAGAAAATGGAAAAATAATTATTGGTACTTGGTAATAGTCTTCTTAGGATGATTCTCGTGCTTAGGCACTTTATTACTTAAAACAATACGTACACTTGCGTAATAAATTTTACTATTAAGTTTTTGGTGCCGTTGTCGGAGACTAAATATTAAAACAATATCAAAATTAGTTATTTTTCATTCAACTTTTGTTTTTTCTAACATGTTCTAATTTGGTTTGCTTCTTATTTTCTTAATTTTCAAGATTAATAAAGTTTACGTGACGATAAGGTTTTGAGTCACTAGTGCCTGTTCATCTTAAAATTGAAAAAACTTGTAGGCAAAATCGAAAACAAAAGCGATTGGAGAGAATGACCGCTCATAGAGATAATGGCCTTCATAATAACAACAACAATGGGGCTAATCAACCTAATTTAGCCAATGTCGCTAATGCTGGAAACACAGCTCAGGCTAACATTCCTTTATGAGATTACGTACTCCTAGTTAGGGGTGTTCATCAAACAGCCTACACTGCACAAAACGCCCACACCGCACAAATAATATGATTTGAACTTCTTTGTGGTACAATTTTGGTTTGTATTTTTGTCAAATCGTGCGGTGCAGTGTGGTTTACGGATCTGAATATAATAATTATGGTCCAAATTGCATCACACTATATATTACAAAATTTTCAAATTTTTATCTTATTTTTTTCATATATGAACAAATGTATGTAATATATGTGTATATTACATAATTTTGTAGGGACAATTCAATATAATGACTTGATGATTAGTATATATGCTGAGATGTTAAACTTTAATAAGATTTTTTTCAATGTATTGTTAAAACTTTATGAGATCAATTTATGAAATTTTATTATAATATTTGATAATGATGATAGTGTGAATTGCTCAAACAGCATCGCACCACTTCATGTTTTTACGGTGTGGTTTTTGCGGTTTGAAGATCTCACGATGTAGTTGCGGTTTGAGAAACTACAAAAATGCATATGCGGTTTGGTTTGAAAAAAAGACCACAACCCACACCCTCCACCGCGAACACCCCTACTCCCAACTGTTAAGGGGATCTATTGATGTATTCGTCCACCCACTGTAGAGATAAACAACTTTAAATCAAGCTCGCCATAATTCAGATTGTTCAAAATGGTGTTTAATTTGGGGGGATGCCTAATGAAGGTCCAAACATGCACATAACTAATTTTCTGGAGTTGTGTGCTACATTAAAAATGAATGAAGTAAGTTATGATGAGCGAAGAGTTAGTTTATCTCACTACAAACTAACTCAATATCTACTGAGGAGAACTTGCTCAAAAGTTTCTTGCCAAATTCTTTCCTCCATCCAAGGGTGCTCGTTTAAGAGGAGAGATCAATAATTTCTATCAATTGAATGGAGAATCACTATATGATGCTTGGAAAATATTCAAAGACCTACACAGGAAGTGTCCTCATCATGACATCAAAAAGTGAATGTTTGTGCACAATTTTATATAACAGTCTATGTGATAAAACAAAAAATAAAATAATTGAGGCAATAATAGCTGGAGGTACATTTATGAGTAAAAGTGGGAATAAAGCCCATAAATTGTTAGACGAGATGACCAGGAATAAGTATAATTGGACATTTGAACGAGAAAATAAGAAAGTGGTTGGAGTTCTAGATGTTGATCCTATTGCTATGCTTACTTCCCAAATTACTTTGTAAAACTCAATGTCCGGGCAAGCAATGTAATTACAAGCTACACCCACTTGTAAAATGTTTGGAGAGGAGCTCATCCTTATACACAATATACTGTTGCCAATAATAATAATAATAATAATAATAATAATAATAATAATAATAATAATAATAATAATAATATTGATGATACTCCTTTAAAGCAAATCCAAGTTATTGGCAATTATCTAAGACAGCTGAATAATAATCCTTACTCAAACACTTATACTCCTATTTAGAGAAATCACCCTAATCTATCACGGAATAATAATCAAGGGCAATAATCAAAATATCTACAATATCCACATCTTTATCCACCACATCGACCAACCTATGGGCTTTATCCTAGACAATATTATAGCCCTCAAAGACCACAAATACCACAGCAGCCATCAGCACCTCTTCAAGTGACCAAATTTAAACCATCTCCCAACACAATCAACTGATTCATAATTGAAACAAGATCATCTATTCGTAAGTTAGAAATTCAAATGAGTCAAATTACAAAAATTTTGTTAGACCGAAATCAAAGGACTTTACCTAGTTCAATAGTGGTAAACCCCAAAGAGAAATATCAAACCATTACTTTGAGGAGTGGAACCAGTTATGAAAGGCCAACAATGAAAGACAAGGAAAAGAAGACTAAAGATCAACATGTCACTAGTCCAGCAAAAGAAAATGTTGCTGAAGACCTTCCTAAGAAGGAGAAGCCTAAGTATGAAGAGCCTATACCAAAGCTTCCATATCCTCAAAGGCTTCATAAAAATAAATTTGATAAGAAATTTTCCAAGCTCTTAGAAGTATTCAAGAAGCTGCATATCAATATTTCCTTTGTTGAGGTACTTGAGAAAATTCCCTTTTCTAATTTTTTTTATGGAGATTCTATCGAAGAAAATAAAGTGGGAGGAATATGAGACAATAATAATTCTTGAGGAGTGTAACAAAATTTTGCAAAAGAAACTACCTATCAAGCTCAAAGATCTGGGTAGTTTCAATATTCCATGTTCTATTAGAGACTCGGTTAAAAACAAAGGCCTTATGTGATTTAGGGGATAGTGTGAATATAATACCCCTCTCTATCTTCTGAACACTAAAATTGAGAGAAACTCACCCTTCTACTGTTTCATTACAGATGGCAGATAGTTTAGTTAAGCATCCTCATGGAGTGATTGATGATATCCTAGTAAAGGTTGGTAAAATTAACTTTCCTGTTGATTTTCTTATTCTCAATATGGAGGATGATGCAAATATTCTGATCATACTAGCAAGACTATTTTTAGCTATCGGAAGAGCACTAATTGATGTACAAAAGGGAGAATTGAAGTCGCATGTGCAAGATGAAGAGGTAACATTTAATGTCTTTTAAGCAATAGATATTCCTACTTGTTGTAGAGTTGAGGTGGTGAATGACCATCAAAGAATAAATTTTTAAAAGAAGAAGAAAACCAAAGAACAATTTTGTGCTGCTCGACATCGGATGAAAATATTGTTTTGTTGGGATAATTAAAATAATATTCTCAACAATAAAATAATATTTATCACATATTATATTTTAGAACTCAAGGACGCACCAGGTGGACTTGACTCGAGTTGAGTTTGAAGAGAAGTGAGCGTCAAGCTGAAGACGTTAAATGAAATTCTCTTGGGAAGCAACCCAATTTTACTTTTAGCATTTTTTTTTTCAAATTTAATTTTTGTTAAACACATTTTAATTTATTGTGTTTTAGAAGGTGTAGTTTTATTTTATTTACTTATATAAGATGAATCGTGCAATATGTAAAAAAAACACAACGTTAGAAATCATGGCTCTTAGAGGCAAAGCCTTGGCTCCGTAAAATTAATGAAAAAGAGAAAAAAATTTGTCCAAGGAGCCTCAACCCCACTATGGAGCCATGGCACCTGGAAGGGATGCTAAAAAAAACCCATTCTTTTGAGGAGACAAGGCTCCTCACCTTGGACCCATAAACTTTGGCCCCGTATGAAATCTACGAGCAACTTAAAATATGGTCCACTTCGAATTTCTTTTCAAATTTTCACATCAAAGTGTTGCCACAACCAAAATTTTGATATGCTTGTCAAGAGTTTCAGATATGTTTTCTTTCTTTTATGTTTAATTAAGTCCTGTTACCCAATTCTGCTCACCTTGGAGCTATAAATTTAGCTCTGTATAAAATCTACAATGTGTTTAATAAGTTTGGGAGAGCATTCTTATTTATTATTATATGTTTAGTTATATAATTTGTCATATGTATTGTGTTTTTGTGTCTAGTAATTAGTAGGTGGTTTGGTTATTGTGAGTTAAGTTGTCAATTTATAAGCCGATAATACACTAATACTAAGAATATGTAGCATGACTTGAAGAAAATTTTGATTATTGTTGGACCTAACTATTGCTAAAATTGCATTGTGATCTAACAAAAGTCAGTGAAGGGTGATCGCTATCAAATTATTTCTCGTTATTTGATACCAGGCCCGTCTTAAGGTGATGAAAGACCTAGGGCGAAATTTGAAATGAGGCCTTTTTTATATAAAAATTTAAAATAAATTTTAATTAAATTTTGACACAATATCAATTTTAATTTTTTTATTTAACGTAAACTATAACTCAATCAAGTAATATTTAATTATTAAGAGCATATTTATTAAAGTGTTATATATTTTAACACATTTGAAAGAAAAAAAAATAATGTGTTTAAATTATGTATATTAAAAAAAAAATAATAAATATACATTTTATTTATTATTAATAGTATGTTAAAATATTTTAAAAATTATAAATTACTTCAATATATTTTTTATACGATTGAACCCACAACCTCAATGCCAACAAAAGCCCCGATTACCAATTATGCCATACATTTTTCATGTAACTTATTGAGTTAAATATTAATATATTATATGTTTTTTTATTTTTATATGTATATATATATCAATTTTAATTTTTTCGGGGCCTCTAAAATTGTGGGGCCTGGGGCCGAGGCCCGGCTGCCCTACCCTCTGGCCGGCCCTGTTTGATACGATCTTTTGTGGAAGGTCAAAATGACATACTATATTTTTGATGATAAAGTCTAGGGCCTTCTTGGAGGTGACTGTGTTCATCAATTCTGCTTCCACCCACTTGGTGAAGTAATCAACAACGACTATGGCGTATTTGACTCCTCCTTTCCCAGTCGGAAGATAACCTACCAGGTCAATTCCCAAAACATCAAAAGCCCATGGACTGTTCATGAGGGTAATTTCTGTTGGTGGAGCTCGCGAAACCTTGGCATAGCGCCGCCATTTTTTACACTTTTGGACATACTTGATGCAATATTTTTTCATATTTGGACAAAAGTATCCTTGTCAAAGAATTTTCTTGGACAGGCTTGGTCAACTTCATGAATGACAACGCCAATCTCTGTTCCGGCTATGCATCTCAAATATGGATTAAACAACCCCCTGCGATAAAGTCTTCCATCTAGAATGACGTATCTGGAAGCTTGATACTGAATCTTCCGGGTAGCAAACCTGTCGGCCAGAAGCTCTCCAGAACTCAAAAACTAGAAGATTAGGCCTATCCAGAAGTTCTAATGATCAATGACATTTACCCACTGTGTTTCAATGCTTGGGGCTTTCAGATGATCAATTGGCACTATTCCGTACTGCTCTATTTCTAGACCTGTTGCCAATTTTGCTAACATGTCCGCGAATGAATTCTGATCTGTCGAAATCTTACGGATGTTATATCTCTTGAAATGTTACAATAGTTCCCTAGATCGAGATACGTAGGCAACCATTCTTTCACCCATGGTCCGATACTCTTTGAATATTTGATTTACGACTATTTAGGAGTCTCTATATACTTCAATATTATGAGCTTTTATTTCCTTGGTTAATTGCAGGCCAAATATCATGGCTTCATGCTCCACTTCATTATTCGAGGTAGGGAATTCAAGGCGAATACCACTCTGGAGTTGGTGTCCCTATGGAGAGACCAAGATTTTTCTTGCTCCAGCGCCCTTTACATTTAAGGTTCCATCAACGTAGACTTTCTAGAACTGTAGTTCGGAAACTAGCTCATCCGGATCATCATTCATTTTGGTGCACTCAACCATGAAGTCTGATAAAGCCTACACTTTAATGGAAACTCGAAGTTGATATTGAATGTCAAATTGGCTGAGCTCCATAGTCCATTTTAATAACCTTCTGAATGACTCTGGTTTATGTAATACTTGGCGGAGAGGGTGGTTTGTTAGCACCTTAATGACATGGGCTTAAAAGTAGGGTTGCAGCTTCCGCAAGGCGATTAGTAAGCAAAAGGAAAAATTCTCTATCATAGGATATCTAGACTATGCGTCCAACAATCTTTTACTTATATAATACACCAGAAGTTAGACCTTTTCTTCGCGCACTAATGCGATACTTATAGCATGATCTGACACGACTAAGTACAGTTATAACGACTCTCCCTCAACCGACTTCGAAAGAATTGGGGCTTTGGTCAAATGTTCCTTACCCATTTATTGTCTGAAATCGGGTAGGCCACACCAACATCTAACCACTTTACTACTTCCTTTCTCATTACCTCGTTCATTGGTGGATTGAGTCTTCGTTGTGCATCGATGCTCGACTTAGCTCCATCTTCCATTAAAATTTTGTGCAAAACTATTGAGGGACTAATTTCCTTGATATCGCCAATGTCCACCCAATGGCCTTTGTATGTGTTCTAAGTACTCTCAACAATTTATCAATCTCCACATTAGAAAGTGAAACTGACACTATGACTAGGAACGAATTCATATCTCAAATGATTAGGAAGTACAACTGAAGCTCTGGTTGCTTCTCTACAGACGAGACATGCCTCCTTGGAACGACCCCTAACTCTTCAAAGTATTTTCTATTCAATGGCTCATAGGAGTCAAGTCATTTTGCATATTCCATAACCTCACTCACATCTTGCTCATTTAAATCCTCTTCGATTAAACTCACTTCCAACGAATCCTCAATCAATTTTTTCTTCTCCACTATTGTGTCCACGAGATCAACAGAGAAATAGTTATCACTAGCCTTTGGAAAATTCCTTGCCTTAAGAACATTAAAAACCACTTCTTCCCTTTCCACCCTCAGTTTCAATTTGCCCTTCTGAACATCTACCAATGCTTAGCCTATTGCCAAGAATGGTCTCCCAAGGATGATGGGCATGTTGCTATCTTCTTGCATGTCCAAAACAATAAAATCTGCTGAGAAAATAAACTTATCTACTTTGACTAGCACATCTTCAATGACCCCCCTTGGATGAGCCAACAAATGATCGACAAGCTGGAAGGTTACGGTTGTTGGCTTCCTCTCCCAATTGCAATCTTCTAAAAACTGACAGCGACATCAAATTGATGCTTGCTCCCAAATCACAATGAGCATTCATCCCCTCTATTCTTCTGATGGTACAAGGTATGGTAAAACTCCCAAGATCTCTAATTTTAGGAGGGAGTTTTTTCTGTAGTATTGCATTGCACTCTTCGGTTAATGCCATTGTCTCATAATTCTTTATTTTCTCTTCTTGGCAGGATTTCCTTCATGAACTTGACATAGCTTGGCGTTTGTTCCAAGGCTTCCGTGAAAGGGATGTTGATGTAAAACTTCCTGAATACTTCTAAAAACTTTGAAAACTGCTTGTCCAAATTGGTCTTTTGGAGCCTCTGCAGGATAAGAGATCTTTACATGGTGCTCAATGTTGATCGGAGGCGTTGCTTCTTTTGATGTGAGACTTTCAGTTTTCTTCTTCTCTTCTGATGTCAATGCTTGCTGGTCTTAAACCTCTTCTTCCACTTGTTGTTTCTCATTAGACCCCTCATACTTCTTCCCACTTCTCAAAGTTATTGCCTCACAATTTTCCTTTCGGTTCACCTCCGTTGTACTTGGAAAGTTACCTTGAGGGCGGGTAGCCATTTGAGTAGCCAATTGCCCCATCTGATTCTCTAAGGCTTTTATGGATGATCTAGTCTCTGTCATGAACTGTACTAGCAATCTGTTTGAAGACTAGACCCTCCACTAGAACCTTGTTGTTGCGGCTGTTGTTGGTTTTACTGGGGCTGATTTCTCTACTGGTAAAACCCCTACTACTGCTGATTAGAGGACTGCCCTCGAAAATTTGGTCGACTACCCCCTCCTTGATTGTACCCATAATTATTATCTTAAGAATAATTCCTAATGGCTTTTTCTTGATCCATTGGCAAACTGTCCACATCCACGGGGCATGTGTCATAGGTATGAGGGTCCCTGCATAGCTCACAAGTGACCTGAGCTTATTTTTCCTGCACAGCCATTAACTTCGTTAGGGCCTCCACTTGGGCTGTCAACTTGGTGATGGTGTCTACCTCATGCATGCCTGCAACTTTCTTAGACTGGCTTCTTTCAGTTGGCCATTGTCGGTTATTCATAGCTATTTTTTCAAGCAGATCATACGCCTCGTTTGCACTTTTCTCATAAATGCCCCACCAACTACGACATCTATAATTGTTTTAGTATTACCAATCAGCCCGTTGTAGAAATTGTGCACCAACATTCACTTTTTGATTCCATGATGTGGACATTTTCTAATGAGATCCTTGAACCTCTCCTAAGCTTCATAGAGAGATTTGTTGTCCAGTTGACAAAAATTATTAGTTTCTGCTCCCAGCTTGGCAGCTTAAGCTGGAGGAAAAAACTTTGACAAGAATTTTGTTGCCAAGTTAGTCCATGTAGCAATGGAGTTGGGTGGCAAGGACACCAACCAACTCATGGCTAGCTCCCTCAGCGAGAATAGAAATAGTCTCAGACGAATGGCATCATTACTAACTCCATTTTTATTTGAATGTTTGACATAACTCCATAAAGTTAGACAGATGTAGATTTGGGTCTTCAGAGGGCAGTCCACCGAACTGAATAGAAGACTGCACCATTTGGAGTATGGCTGACTTTATCTAAAAATTAGTGGCTTCTATGGCGGGTGGTCTTATACAAGGCTGAACCCACATCAAAGTTGGAAGAATATAGTCCCTCGGGCTACAATCGGGTGGATTACGGCTGTTTGCCTGTCTTCTACTGCATTTCCATTATTATCGTTGTTATCGCCATTGTTGCTGCCATTAACATTCTCAGCCATGACTACTTCTTCTTCAGCCCTTGCTGCACTCCTTTCTTGCCTTTTGTTTCTTCTATTTCTTCTACAGGTGTTGCGAAAATTATTAATTACCACGCAAGTGCACGCAATCAAGTAGTATACTCACGCAAGTGAGGTCGAACCACAGGGAATTGGATTAATTACTACTAAACTATACTTATAATTCTAGTTGGCAAATCAAAAGTATTTATGATTGCAAAAGGAATAAAGAAATTCAGGAAACTTAAAGAAACAAGTAAATATTAATCAAGATAAGAGAATAGGGAGACGAATCCTGTTGTTAAGTTACCAATGTTAATGTCTAATTGTTATCCTTCTCTTGAAGTGAATGACAGATTATAAATTAACCTAGCTCTTTTCAGATCTTCTAGGTTCTAAATCTCATGCTCTCTAATTAATCTCTTAATTAAACTAACATGAAATCAGCATTAAGCAATAATCTAAATGTCACAAAGGCTATGTAAATACTTTCGTTTCACATCAAAACCTAGACTATCCAATTTTAGCATTCTCAATTCTCACTTTTCAGATTTCGAATTAAGATCATAAAAACATGTAAAAGGTGATCAATCTTGCACATGGAAATTAAACACAAATATGAATAGTATTCACAATCAAGATGGAGGAATGGAAATTATTGATTAACTAGGAAAAACTTAAACAACATTCATCATTCTCCCTAAATAGGAGTTTAGTTCAAAACATCCATCATCAAATCCATAATTAAAATTGAAACAGAAAATAGCATAGAAAAATTAAAGAGAAGAGAAAGAACTAGTTGGAGCAATTGATCCAAGTTGCCACAAGCCGCTCTTCTAGCCTCCTCCTTTGTTTCTAGGGCTCCAATTCTGAATAATCCCTAATTTTCACGAACTCTCTCTATTTAAACCAAATCTCATCTTTAAAATTCGTGAAATTACGAAACTGTCCGAAAATCCCGTCACTGGGGTCCCCGTCGCGACTGGCAAAGCCCCCGTCGGGACGGGGTTAAGCTGCGAATTCTTGAAAATCTTTCTGCCAGTTCCCGTCGCGACTGGGATATTGCCCGTCGCGACGGGATTTGGCAGCAACATATATTTTTTTTTTCTTCTCAATTCTTTCACCACTTGTCCTCAATTCTTGTAAATACTTTCTTTAAACACCCGAGGACCTGAAACAAAAGAATCAAGCGTAAAATAGTCCTAAAACTAGAAACAAAGAGTGAAAACTAACCGAAAATACGACCCGAAACTTAGACTAATTTTAGCCTAACAAATTCCCCCAAACTAGATTCTTACTCGCCCTCGAGTAAGATAAATACTACTAACTACTAATCTACTAACTACGCTATCAGATAATCACAATACTACTGCCTCATGTGTTGTTCTCTTCTATTGCTCAAACTAGAATTTCAATTCCACCAACTCTAACAATTAATTTAGATGCTCAGTTTGTCACATACTGCACAAACACAAGATGACTTGACGCTCGAAACAATGTTATAATGGTTTTACTCTTTCCAACCATTCCACTACCCGATAACTCATATGCTTGCATGCTTACCTCTCTCCACTAATATTGACAACATCCTTTCGGAATCAATAGGACTTTTTGAGGTTTATAAAGTATGGCTTAGATATTTGGAAAAGGAAAAACAATTTTTTTTTTTGCTAAAGATGTCATAAGCACAACAAATAACCCACAAGCTTCTTTTAACTTCAGATTTCCCAAAGTGTTCCCACAACTAACCATGATTGAGAAATTTTTTTCTTTTCCCAACATCACTGAATTTTATTATCTTTCTTGAATCATATATATATTTTTTTTTTCAATATATTCTTTTTCAGTGATATTGATCTTACAACTTATATTTTTTTTTTTCTCAATCTTGCACGTTTTTTTTTCTATCTTCTCTCACACCATGCATTTTGCTCCCCCAAACTAATTATATAGCTTATGGTATCATTGATAAAATAGTGAGGACAAAATTAAAAGTGTGGATACATATTTCGGTTCCAACAGGTGAAGAACAAAACAAGTTTAGGCTCAAGAGGGTTAACTAAGGATAATCATTTCATGGTAGGCTTGAAAGGCTCAAACTATCCAACAAATGCCTAAATCATATTCCAATTGAACACTATCAAGGATTTCGTCTCAAAAGAATAAACATGCAAGTTCTACGCTATCCTGTCAATCTTACCACAAACTATAGTAAAACAATTATAACAATTTTCACAGATTGAGTATTTGTAGATAAACACAGGTTTCTAAGCATCCAAACTAATCCAAAGAGTTAACAGAATCAAGCACACAGTTATTTTACAATTTCAGAACACATCACACTAATCAGCAGTATACAACTATCGTCAAGCTTATTGCCATCCTTAACTAAAACATAAAAAAAACTAACACAGAAAATTAAAGTGCAGAAAATAAAATTTTTAAATCTCTCCCCCCAAACTAAATATGACATTGTCCCCAATGTGTTAAAATAAAATTGTGGTTGAGAGATACTTACCTGCGCGCCACATCAACAAGCGGTTGACGCCCGTAATAAGCGTCATGCAAGAAAACTTGAAAAGTATTGTTATACTTGCCTTCAAGCTTGGCAAGCGATGAGTTTGAACAAAAGTCAGCACCAACAACATAAGACTTTGGATGATGTGCTTGGGGAGAAGCCTTTGGTAACTCGAAGAGAATACAATATGGAGAATGCGGCATTAGTGGAAAATAAGGGTCCATTGGTGGTTCATAATATAGTGGTGTTGACAACCTCAAATCAACAACTACAAGTGATTCTTCTACCACCAATGGCACCTCTTTCTTGCTTTTCTCAAATAACCTCTCACTTGGTTGTTCAGTTTCCTCATGACCATCCACATCCTTGACTGTGATTTGATCTTCAATAATTTCATCATTGAGGATGGATGTTTCTTCATTCACCAAATTGAGTTCATCATTTGTTGAGCAAGCTTCCAATGTATCCAAATTTTCAACCACTTTAAAGGATTCTTTCTCTTCAATTCTAGGCTCGGTCTCTTCTATGTATTCATCTGATGGTGCTTCTATTATATTCAAACAACTCTCATAACTTTCGTTATTTGAGTTATTATCCTTAAAACTCTCTGAATCCTGCGCCATTAAATTATCACATAGAGCTTTTACCATGTCCGCCAATCGATTAATCTCTTTTGGAAGTGATAGTATATCCTCCTCTTTTTCAATTGGTCGGGGTGAGTTTGGACAATAAGGAGGGTATTGATGACTCCAACCTTGAAGTGATGGATTCCAATGCCAATCATAATCAAAATCTGCCATATCATTCAACAGATTTATTGCTTCATGGCCTCTCCTTAACAAAGGCTCTCCAGTAACCTCTGCTCCATAATCCACCCAACTTTTTGTTTCATCATCAAGTCCATTATAAAAGAGCCACGTAAAACATCCACTTGAGAAAGTGGGATAACATCTCTCTCCAAGCTCTTTAAATCTCCTCCAAGCAGAATAGAATGATTCATTGTATTGTTGGGCAAAATCCTCAAGATATAACATCTCGATTTATCTTGCAGGTCAAACTCATAAGTACAACATTAGTAAAATTAAAAAAAAAATAAAACTAAATTAGTAATTAAAAGATAAAAATTTGAAACAGCAAAATTAATACTAAAACTAAAAAGAAAAACTAAATTAGAACAAAATTTAATTTTTAATAATATTACAAAATTTAATCTAAAAGAAACAGATTAGAAATAAGCAAAAAAAAAAAAAAGAATTAACCAAAGTAGAAGTTAGTATAATTTTATGTAATATCAATCTTTATACAATTCCCCGGCAACGGCGCCAAAAACTTGTTGCGAAAATTATTAATTACCACGCAAGTGCACGCAATCAAGTAGTATACTCACGCAAGTGAGGTCGAACCACAGGGAATTGGATTAATTACTACTAAACTATACTTATAATTCTATTTGGCAAATCAAAAGTATTTATGATTGCAAAAGGAATAAAGAAATTCAGGAAACTTAAAGAAACAAGTAAATATTAATCAAGATAAGAGAATAGGGAGACGAATCCTGTTGTTAAGTTACCAATGTTAATGTCTAATTGTTATCCTTCTCTTGAAGTGAATGACAGATTATAAATTAACCTAGCTCTTTTCAGATCTTCTAGGTTCTAAATCTCATGCTCTCTAATTAATCTCTTAATTAAACTAACATGAAATCAGCATTAAGCAATAATCTAAATGTCACAAAGGCTATGTAAATACTTTCGTTTCACATCAAAACCTAGACTATCCAATTTTAGCATTCTCAATTCTCACTTTTCAGATTTCGAATTAAGATCATAAAAACATGTAAAAGGTGATCAATCTTGCACATGGAAATTAAACACAAATATGAATAGTATTCACAATCAAGATGGAGGAATGACAATTATTGATTAACTAGGAAAAACTTAAACAACATTCATCATTCTCCCTAAATAGGAGTTTCGTTCAAAACATCCATCATCAAATCCATAATTAAAATTGAAACAGAAAATAGCATAGAAAAATTAAAGAGAAGAGAAAGAACTAGTTGGAGCAATTGATCCAAGTTGCCACAAGCTGCTCTTCTAGCCTCCTCCTTTGTTTCTAGGGCTCCAATTCTGAATAATCCCTAATTTTCACGAACTCTCTCTATTTAAACCAAATCTCATCTTTAAAATTCGTGAAATTACGAAACTGTCCAAAAATCCCGTCACTGGGGTCCCCGTCGCGACTGGCAAAGCCCCCGTCGTGACGGGGTTAAGCTGCGAATTCTTGAAAATCTTTCTGCCAGTTCTTGTCGCGACTGGGATATTGCCCGTCGCGACGGGATTTGGCAGCAACATATATATATTTTTTTTCTTCTCAATTCTTTCACCACTTGTCCTCAATTCTTGTAAATACTTTCTTTAAACACCCGAGGACCTGAAACAAAAGAATCAAGCGTAAAATAGTCCTAAAACTAGAAACAAAGAGTGAAAACTAACCGAAAATACGACCCGAAACTTAGACTAATTTTAGCCTAACAACAGGTCTTCTCAATTTAAGGATCAACACGCAGTATTACACTTTGTCCTAGATGTCACATGCACTCCCAATGCCTAAAATAGAGTAAGAAAAATTTAAAAGAAATAGATTAACAATAAGGAAAAAGAATTAACCAAAGTAGAATTTAATCTAATTTTTTTGTAATATCAATATTTAATCAATTTCCCAGCAACGACGCTAAAAACTTGTTAAGAAAATTATGAGCTGTTACGTAAGTGTACGTAATCTATTGTAGTTTTAAACTCACACAGGTGAGGTCGAATCACAGGAAATTGTTAGTGAGTACCACTAAACTAGATCTGTGTTTCTATTTGGTAAAATCGATAAAAAGATTAAAGAATTAAATCACTGAAAATCTAAAAGCAAGAAAATCACAATAAAAAGGGTAATTAATTATGGATGAATGTTTAGGAATATGAATCCTGTTAGTTCAGTTCTCCAATTGTTAATATTAATTATTAATTCTCTCCCTTTTGGTGATGACAGATTATCAAATTATACCTAACTCTTCTCAGATCATTAAGGTCCTAAATCATATATTATCTACTTGCATCTCTGAAGTAAATTAACATATAACTTGCATTAAATTCAGAATCTAAAAATCACATAAGTTATGTAAATACTCTCATTTTACATCAAAACTTATGTTTGTCCTATTAGAGCATTCCTAATATTCACTTCTCAAATTTCATATTAGGATTAAAAATCACATTTAAGATGGCCAGTGTAAAATATGTAAATAAAACAAATAAGAGCAAATCACACAATAAGAGAAGAAAACTAATAATCACATTAACTAAATTAAAGAAACATCATCTAACAATCATCATATCCCTAAATTGGGAGTTTAGTTCATGTCATATCCATAATAACACTAAAACATAATTTAACATAAAATAAATAAAAGGAGAAGAAAGAAACTGATGGTGGAACAATTATAGGCTACCACTTTGCTCTTCCTACCGTCTTTGACTGCTTCTAGGTTTAAAATTATCCCTTTTTGCTTCCTAACTCGAAGTATATTTAAATAGAATCAGTCCATAACTTCAAAGAATTGAGAAAAGAAGAATTTGGCCTCATACGAAACCTCGCCACGGTGAGATCACGAAGCAGATTTTGATGCTCCCTGCTAGGATCTCGCCCTGGCCACGAATAAATCCACTGCGACGAGGGCTGATTTGGCTGCGGCCACGGTTAAGCTCGCCGCGGTGACTGGGCTAACCAAGTCTCCTCCATTCTGCCTAATTTTGGTCGTGGCCACGAATAAATCCACTGCGACGAGGGCTGCTTTGGCTGTGGCCACGGTTAAGCTCGCCACGGTGACTGGGCCAACCAAGTCTCCTCCATTCTGCCTAGTTTTGGCCGTGGCCACGAATAAATCCATTGTGGCCAAGAATGAACCAAATGTTATTTCTTCAATTATCTTGGCTCGCCTTGGTCCTTTGTCACACTTTTGAAGCCCCGGACTTTTACAGCTATACAAAACCTGAAAACACAGAAAACAAGTGTAATTTTGTCCTAAAACATCATAAATGACTCAAAATAACTTTAATTAATAACCCGAAAGCTAGGCTAAAAATAGCCTAACATATCTAGAGTTCCATCTCTAAGTGAGCAAATTATTTCATGAGTATTGTGGATGATTACTCAAGAAAGGTATGTGTAATACTCTTGAAATCTAAGAATCAAGCTCTTAACAATTTCATTACTTGGAAAACTCTTACAGAGAATCAAATTGGAGTGAAAGTAAAAGAACTGAGAACTGACAATGGACTTGAATTTTGCTCAAGGGAATTCGATAAATTCTACAACAGTGTAAGCATTGCTAGGCATAACACTGTTAGTTAACTCCTCAGCAAAATAAGGTGGCTGAGAGAATGAATAGAACTCTATTGGAAAGAGTTAGATGCATGTTAAAAAGAGCCAATCTTGAAACAAATTTTTGGGGAGAAGCTGTTTATACAACATGCAATCTGATAAACAGGTGTCCATTAAAATCTTTAAATTTCAAAATCCATCAACAAGTTTGGACAGGCAAGAAACCCAGCTATGAACACTTAAAAGTGTTTAGTTACACAACATATGCACATATTATATAAGATAAGCTTGACCCTAGAGCTATTAAGTGCATATTCATTGGATATCCCAAAGGAGTGAAGGGATACAAGCTGTGGTGCTTAGAAGAGGGTTTCAAGAAGTGCATCATTAGTAGGGATGTGGTTTTTAGAGAAGATGAAATGCCTATGAAATATAAAGCATATGCAACCATCAATAAAGAGCAAAACACAACTCGATTTGAAGTTAAAAAACCAATAAATTTTCAAAAACAAACTGGTGGTATTGGTCAAGATGAGCACACTCAACAAAGTGAATTGAGAGATTACCAGTTAGCAAGGGACATGTAGAGAAGAGAAATCAGGGCTCCTGAAAGGCTAGGCTATCTAGACTTCATTGCATATGCTCTAGCTGAAGCTGAAGAAGAAATCAATGTTGAACTTCTTACAGTACAAGAAGCTCTCAAAAGACCTGATGGCTACAAAATGGAAAGGGGTAATGAACAATGAGATGGAATCATTGGTGAAAATTAAAACCTAGATAGTGGTGCGAAAGCCGAAGGGTATAAGGCCAGTGGGAGTGCAAATGGATATTTAAGCACAAAGATGGGATACCGGGTGTTGAAATGGAAAGATATAAGGCTAGACTAGTAGCCAAAGGTTTCACACAGAAAGAAGGTATAGACTTAATGAAATCTTCTCACTAGTGGTGAAACAAATCTCAATCAGAGTAATATTGGCCAAAGCAGCAAGAGACAAGCTAGAGGTGGATCAAATAGAGGTAAAAACAACATTCTTATATGGTCAATTTGAGGAAGAAATCTATATGGAGCAACTTAAGGGATTCAGCAAATGGAAATCCAGATCAAGTGTGCCTCCGAAAGAGATCTCTCTATGGCCTTAAACAGGCTCCAGGGCGATGGAACATCAGATTTGATGATTTCATTACTAAAATAGGTTTCAACAAAAGTAAATTTGACCACTGTGTTTACTTTGATAACAATGCTTACCTCCTTTTATATGTTGATGATATTTTAATAGTAGGAAATAATAAAAATGATATTTTTGAGTTGAAACAGAGACTGAGCATGGAGTTTGTTATGAAAGATCTTGGCAAGGCAAAAAGGATCCTAGGAATTGACATTGGCCAAAGTATTGTTGGTGTTATCAACCTGTCTAAAGCCTGCTATCTGAAGAAGGTATTAGAAAAGTTCAATATGCTCAGTTCAAAACTTGTGACAACACCTCTTGCTGCTCATTTCAAATTGTCTCAAAAGCAATGTCCCAAGACTGAAAAGGAAAGGAAGCTCTTGGAAAATGTACCTTACACTAGTGTAGTAGGAAGTCTAATGTATGCCATAGTTTGTGCTAGGCCAGATTTGGATCATGCTCTAAGTGTTGTTAGCAAATACATGGCAGATCCTGGTGACTACCATTAGACAACAGTTAAATAGATTCTAAGGTACATAAAAGGTACTCTCAACCTAGGCCTGGTCTTTAATGGAGATGCAGGGTCTAAAGGAGATGTTGTTGGGTATGTGGACAGTGATTATGCAGCTAATTTGGATACCAGAAGATCCTTGACAGGTCTGGTTTTCACTATCCTAGGAGGGGCTGTTAGCTGGAAGTCAAATTTGTAGAAAGTGGTAGCATTTTCAACCACTGAAGCCAAATACATGGCTGCTATAGAGGCTTTCGAAGAAGTAGTTTGGATTAAAGGATTGGCAAAGTAACTTGGTCTGAACTCAGATGAAATCTGTGTCTACTGTGACAATAAAAATGTCTTGCACTTTATCAAAAATCCAATGCTTCATGAGAGAGCAAAGCACATAGACATGAAGTTTCATTTCATTAGAGAAATTGTATCTAGAGATGAAGTTCAAGCCAAGAAGATTAAAACTAAGGAAAATCCAGCTGATATGCTCACCAAAAGTGATAGCTTACCAAAACTTAGATATTGTCTGAGTTTACTTAACATTGACAAATGTTGATGAGCCTCTCTGGCTCTTTGAGAACATGTTATCTTTCAATACTAGTAGCTGAATTAAGTTGGAATTGTTCTGTAACTCAGTCTCAAGTATTGTCCAGTTATGACTGAGGACCCCTTAGATAAGAGTCAGTTATGTTAGTTGATTTTTCTTAACAGCTCACTAACTGTACAAGTATATATATTTAACTCCTAGTTTAAGTCTTAAAGAGGGAACCTAAGTGATCATTTTCAGAGGTAAGAGAAGCTAAGAGAGAAGAGAGTTGTACATAGTATAGGTGTATCTGATCCTATAACTCTTATATGAAGAATTTGTGCTGGTAATTTCTTATCTTTGCTTGTAATTTCTTTGTGTTTGAACATTAATTATTAAATAAAGATCCTCAGCAGTAAGACTGTTCTCCATTATATGGTTTGTGCTTCAGTTATTAAGTTTTGTTTCATTTATCATTAACTTTCATATTAGTTCTTTGATTACTTGTTCTTGTTGGTTCTTGTTCTAAATTCATCTAATTCGATTCGAGTGATAATATTATCACAACAATATTTATATAAATATTTATGGTAGTATATATTTGTTGTGTGTGGACATAATGTATATATGATAATATACTATAAATTAATTACATTCTTTTATATTGATCATCTGAAATTTAGGTTGAGTCAAAACATAACAGAGGCATCTTCTTCCTCAGCTATGGAAGTAATTTCTCCACTGTCCTGTCTAATTTCCACTTTCTTCCAGCTACTTCCGAATGAGATCTCACCGTCATAGATTCCTCTGGTGACCATCTTCGGATTATCATTATTATTACTATGATTCATTTCTTCTTCTTCTTCTTCTTCTATGTGATCAGTCACCACCATCAGCTCGCATGGAGTGGTAGTTGTCGTCGTCGTAGTCGTTGTTGTTGTTGTTTCCGCTTCTGTGATTTCTGCAGACCTAGAACGAATGTGTTTGTACATAATTTGTTCCTCAGAAACGGACGCGTCAGTCGTGTCCGACTGCAACGAAATCGACGACCGTCTTGGACTGGAAGTGGAGCTGTTCTTCCAAGCATTTCTTCTTGCGTTCTTCAGCCACCTCCGCAGACCCTTCGCCACACTCTCTGTGAAAACTGCTCTCTTCATGCCTGAGCCCATCTGTTCAAAACACATCATTTTCAGGGATGAAAGGTTGTGAGGTGATCAGAGCCTCTTATGCCCCAAAATTTTCTAAAAAAACGAAACTTTAAATAACTAGGATAGGAAATAGTAAGGTGGGGTTTTGGTCATTTGATTAAGACTTGCCTGAGTAACTAGTGCATAGAGAGGTAAGGTGACATAACCACAAAGTAACTGCACAATAACTCCCATGGAAATTGTGATTGTCAAGTCTTCTGTTTCGCGATGAAAACATGATTTTTGCCCATACTCGAACTGTTGTTGTTGCCAATGGGGGATCATCAGTTATTTTAGGATTTCAAAATATTTCATGACCAAACGTAAAATATATACCTACCCATGTCCAAGTGAAGAATGCTAGCTGAAACGAGTTCTGCAATGATTTTTGGCGGCACTTGTTAGATTATATTCCTCCTAGATAATAAGGTAACGATTTTTCTCTTCTTCTACAATCTATGACTATGATCATTAATACTAAACATCATACTAGACATACATGGATATTTCAACTTCAAGCACCATTATATTCTGTTTTAAAACCATGAATAATAAAGCTTTGCAGTGCTACTACTAGCATTATACTATTTCATCAAAATGAATCAAAGAAGAGAAAAAGGTGACTACCACGGCTATGACATTCGTGTTTACCCCATTGTTGTTTGATGTATGAAGAGAAACAAGCAAGTAAAGCATGTCAACTATATTTGCTCACTCTGTGATCTGACCAACATCACAGTAAATAATATTGGCTTGGTTCAGTAGTTTCATGACTCATGAGTTAAATCATTGAACTCTGCACAATCAACCAAGAATATATAAATACATGTTATTAAGTACCTGGATTAAGATGAATTGGATGAGATGAAGAAGCCAATGGGGTCGACCAAACCAGAAAAGATCATCGTTTGGTTTCACAATGAAACTTCCACGAATGACAGGATTTTCCTTGTGAGTCTCCACACACATTTTGGTTATTATGACTTGCAGCTTTGCTCCCACCATCAGAGCAATCTTCAATATAAAATATTTATACTTTATGGTGAGTAAGGTGAATAAGACAATTATAAGTATGTTATAAAACAAAGTATAAACAGAGTTTGGTGAAGTTTAAATCTTACCCCTAGAGGAATGAAAGGTAACCAGTAATGATTGTAAAACACTGCAAACAAGTCAAGAAGTCACACATATTACCAATTTAAGTATATATAATTATAAATATGCAGTACTTACTCTAGAACATTTTTTCCTAAGAAATTTAGATTAGAGTAAGCTGCAGTCTTACCATGGGCGCTGAAGAATATGAATAGAATGCTGAAAATCCAGATCCACAATCTGCAAGAGTGAGTGTCAAAAGTCTTGTTATCTGTAGTTGTATATGTATATAGAAAAGAATTATATATATAGAAAAGAATTATATATCTAAAAACAATTGTACACATGTTTGGCTAGCTTGGTCTTTCTTCTTTCAACAAATTTGAGTTGCATTGATGAAAGTCTTACCTGACTCCAACCACTTGTTCAAAATCATTATCATAAGCTCTGGCAAGAAATTTTTGGAAATTGAAGTTGCTGCCTTCAGCAAAGTTTGCCTGTGAAACCACATTACTAGAAACCTTGAGAGCTAAGTACAATGTGCTTGGTTTATGATTTTAAATTATGTCCATGTAATATTTGATGTGAATTTGACTAACTTTTTGTAGTCTTTCATAGTTTAATAGGGTTATCATTACTCTGTTTCTCATGGTCAATAGGATAAAATCCAAGTTAAATTAAAAAAATGAAAAAGGAAAGTCCATGAATTGAATTCAACCTTTCAGTAATAAACTTTGAAGATATAATCTTGTTTTTCTTCTCGCGAATGATATATATAAAGCTGTTGATTAAATATGATAAAATTAGTGATGACAGGTATATTTTAGTGGTATTACATGGCTTTTATGAGGTCTGAGATTCAAATAGCTCCTCTCCAAATCTCAAAATGAAAAAAAGAAAAAATTATTTAATTTTTTTAGTAAGATTAAATTATCTTATTAATTACTTAAACAAACTAATCACATATAACAAAGATTATAGAATCTTATTCACTTTCCAAAATGAAACCATATATATGTATATGTGTAGCTATATGATGATGATCTTAAATCATGGTGCTACACAGCTTACCGTAATGAACCCATTCCGAAGAGTGAAGTAGTCGGCTTTTGAGATTGCTGAGCCAATGAACTGTCGCACCAAGCAAACCTAACCAAAGAAAATGACATTGTGATAATAAGATCAAATATAAATGTTACATATTTGTGGGTGAGTTTTCTCCAAAAAAAAAGAAAAAAAACAATTAAGGTTCAAACTTTTAGAAATTTCAAATTTGTTGAAAGTTGTGTATTTTCCATTATGTTGTTTTTTCATTCATATGAATAACACGTGCCTTTCTTTGTTTGTATATTTATGTTACATAATTGACTTTGAAATCCTTACTATTTTGGGTTGTGTTGGTTAGAACAAATAATTTCCAGTTGAAACGGAAGTAAAGGGCAACTATATAATTTGACCTTTTGGCTTCAGAAAAAATGACATAATAATAATGCCAAGAAGATACTGACATTCTACTTACTGGGCCAAGCAAAACAGGGTATTTACTCCAGAACTTCAAATGTCGTTTCCCAAATGTGGTTTCATCACTATACTGGAACCTCCTTGGATCTGTTCCATGTATAAATATATTAAACTAAGAGTTATTATACACACGAAAACTTTATGTTTATACATGTAAATGAAATGTTGTATATATGGGTTAAAGAGTATAGTTAGAAGCATATTCATACCATTTGCTATTTGATATTCGAGAGTTTGAGTCTCACTTTCCCACGCTTTCCATTTCCTCATCTGCTCGTTAATTTTTACATAATTGATATTGATGTCTAATACTGCCGTGGTAAGGGCACTAATGGTCATCATGATGACCCTACTAATTAAATACAAACTCTTTTTCTTTTTTAACAAATAAACTCGTTTTCTTGTCATAACTACTCTTCATAAATTATTCATTTATTTAATTTCAGGAATCTTTCAAATATATACATGATAAAATTTATATATGTAAATTACCAAAAAAAGTTTGTAAATATAGTGTCCTTTATTGTCCATATATAATTCTACTACATCAATACCATATTCTCATGTTGTATATTGAAATTTAGTGAATTAATTAAACTTGTAGATACCTTGGCCATGCCAAGAAACATTGTAACAAGGCAGTATAGTACATGAGACACTGCTAATACAGAAACGAAAATGTTTAGCTGAAAAACTCCATCTCTTGAAATCAGAGAAACCTTCCCCTGTTCATTAAAAGTAACATAATATTATCAAAACTCAATAAAACAAATAATACAGAATCAAATGAATGTCCACTTACAAATTTTGAACCACAATCTGACATTCAGCCGATATGACCATAAAATATTTACCTTTGAGTCGCAGTAATTTTCATTTGTACTTATGGCATCGGTAAAGAAGGTGGTACTGTTATTGGATTTGTAGTTAGATAATTGATCATATTCAGCTGTTGTTGCAGACTCATCGGAAGGATTTTCACATGGGAGAAAAGAGTTTACCAATGTTTGGCTTATACAGATTTTTGATATTGGTACTTCAGATACCGTCAGTAACAATGATATCAATCCCATCTTCATCATTTCTGAATCATTACACACACGATTAATAGCTATTTATAAATCTGTGCCTACATCTTATATATTATAAGTTTGTGTATGTACTAACCTGTCTTGAACTTTTCCAAAGCTCTGTTTAGAGATTTTCTTTTCCTTTTCCTAAGAAACTGGTCATAAAAATAATATGAAGAACTTTATCTGTATAAATACATATAAGAGAAATCATTATGCAGAAGATGCATATAGATAAATATATATACCTTGTTAAGACAATGAAGACCCCCATCAATAGCAAAAGATACAAAGAAGAAAAATAAAGCAAATATAGAAATAGCCCATGTTGGGGTATGTTCAAGGGATCCACTATTGTTATCACCCATATTTCTCTCTCTTTTTCTCAATTGATCTATTAATCTGAGTCTTTGATCTTATTATCGTTTTGGATAATATTACATATGTGTATTGTATTTATAAATGCTTGCCCACTAATTAATTTTATTTTTCAAACACACATCACTTTCTTATTTATAGTTGTTACTTTTCACATGTTTGTACTATAGTGCTACGGATAGAGGTTTTATTTAAATTTTATTGCAGAAAGAGAGATTTGGAAGCTACGTATTGATCAATAGTACATCATCACGACTAATTTGGTAGTCCAACATGCAACTCCGTACAAACAAGAGATTACAAATTAAATAAACAATAAAGGAAACGTAATCAACATAATTGTCCTACTAATTCTTGATTAATTACTTGATACATGGCTATGCATTTGAAGATATGATAATATTGCTAGAATATTATCAACTGCACCACCATTTCTTCTTCTTTAGCTTTACATAATTAGAGTAATGATAAGTGCATCAAAATATGCACCAAATAACACTCTAACACTATTTTCTAAAAAGCTAATTAGTAATTTTTCCCCCTGAACTTTGACATGTATTAAATCGTACCCCCTGAACTTTTTTGGCCGTTAAAAATTCTCCCTAAACTATTGAGATTGTTAAATTTAAGGACTTTTGTCTAATTTTAGTGAAAAAATTCTAAGATGGATGAAAGTTCAAGGGGGATGATTTAGTACATATCAAAGTTTGAAGGGCATGATTTCGTAGATATCAAAGTCTGGGGAGCATGATTTAGTACATAAACAATCACTGAAACAATAAAATTAAATAAAATTAGACAAAAGTCCTTAAATTTAACAATCTCAATAGTTCAGGGAGAATTTTTAACGGCCAAAAAAGTTCAGGGGGCACGATTTACTACATGTCAAAGTTCAGGAGAAAAAATTAGTAATTAACCTTTCTAAAATATTTGGTCAACATTAAGATTAATGTAATTTGTTAAAAATAATTGACATATATATATCTTAGGTGCACATATTCTTATAAAGTGAAAATATTTTCACAATTTTCATATGTTCTGATGGGTACACCCTGAGATGGGGTCTTAGATGGTACGCTAAGACTAAGTCTTAGTCACACCTTAGAATAGGCTTGAGCATGTGGGTACTCAGAGCTCGAGCTATGGGTAGTTGGTGTTGACCACCTCGAGACTACGTGTGCCCAATTTTTTTTTACTGGGAGCATGTTGAGACAAGGTTGGGGGTACTACTCTTGAGACCACCATGTGGGGGTTGGGGTATACCATCCCAAGACCACCCCATGGTGGTTGGAGGTATCACCCCGAGGCTCAAAAAAGTCCTCCTGGAGACCCAAGACTATATACCTCAGGTGGGGTGTTAACTTGAGATAGGGGGTCTCGAGATACACCCCGAGCTGCCTTTTTTTACACACCCCGAGATTGGGGTTTGGGGGTGTCTCACCTTGAGACTAGCATGTGGTTGTCAGGATGTCACCCCGAAGCCAAACCACAATCGTTAGCCCCCTTCAAGCTTAATTTTTTTTGCCAAGATGGATGTGGGGGGGAGGGGTGCACCACCCCCGAGACCACCATGTGGAGGTCGAGATTCACTAACCTAAGACCACCACATGGAGGTCAGGCTTTTAGTACCTCGAGGTGACTGAGATGTAGTCGCAGAACTACATATGTTTATGGAGTGGCCATGCCCCCCCCCCCCCCCCCTATTTTTTTAGAAAAAGAAAAGAATATACATAATATATATTAAATTAGGATAATTAGATTTTACTTGTTAGAAAAATGTGATAATTCTCTTATTACTAAGCCTAATAATAAATTGCGAAGTTGAAATTAAAAAAGAAGCCCAAACCCAATAGCCCATTTGAATTAGTTATCTATTTTATGGTAAAAAGTGACAAAAAAATGATTAATATAATTTATTTTTGAAGCGTAATTTTGTATGATATATATTTATATGTGTCTTTATATATGTATTCTTATGGTATCCAATACCATATTAATAAGACATTTTACAAGTGGTTAGCGGTTTCTTATATTATTTATTGAATCAAAATATTTAGGATTCGATATTATTTTACACCAATAACGATATGCCAATTTTTATAGTACTTGGCACTATAATGTGCCCTTTATTATTTCTTATTATTTTATATACGTTGTGTTGTATAAAGCTAATTAACTTCTTATATTAATTTATAAAATACTACATGCTATAAAAATTAGGTGAAAATACATTTTATTTGGCCCCTCCTTATTTCGTCGTCTGGTTCCGCCTCTGCTGAGATGGGGCTACAGGGTTTGATGATAATTGCCTTTTGTCTACTTCTTGGAGACTTATATATATATATATATATATATAATTTCATGTATTATTTTTTCCTTACTCACTTAGTAAAATTTTGAAGTGTGTAATTATCGTTGTTACTTCTTTCATTTAGTTACATGAATGATTGTCCTTCGTTTTAAATATTTTGTTTGTCATGTATGTATTGTTTCTTTTTCCTTTCTCATTCTTTTTTTGTACTAGTAGGTGAGTCCTTCTTAGATATCCTACTAGCATTACTCAGTGTACTCACCTCCTTGGTCTTCCTTTTTTATAGATGCACTATGGCGACTATTGGGGAGGTGGCCACCAAGTAGACAAAGACCTTTCTTGTAACTCTTTGTTTGAAGATTGTTCCAAGTTGCCTTCGTTTAACTTGTCTAAAGTTGAGCATTCTAGTAGTGAGTTTGAGACCTCCGCCCATCTCTACCGGGAGACGATAGGCGGTGAAGCGTACATTAGACATATTTGGGAACTAAGAAGGGGAATACGCTCTTATCTACCCAAAGAGTGGACATATATTCCTTCTCCTAGTGAGTGTACCACTCTGGTGGGGGTACCCATTGAGCCATCTGGGGAGTATATCTTTGCTGAGGCTATTGTGACCATTGCTCGATCGTCAGACTGGTTGCCTGCTATGGCTTGGACCAAGAAACGCACCCGAGCCAAGACTTTTAGTGACCCCAGTGCAGTGGGGGTGATCACTAGAAGGAAAGTCTTTGATGACCATGAGACTGGGTCACCTGATGAAGAGATTATGGATGAAATCATCAAAATATTTGAGAAATGGGCCAAAAATGAAGTAAAAAACAACTTCGCCAAAGATGACACCAAGGATCCAGTTAATACCTCTGGCTCAGTTACTCTAAAAGCAAAAGAGTTTGCTCTAAGGGTTATCGAAAAGGCTCCTACACGACACTATTCAACACCTCAAACTCCTTTTGTGGCCTCTCCTTGTAGCCTTTCTGATGTTCAATTCCAAAACTTGGAAGAAATGACCGTGAACGACAAGGACTGTCACATGGTACTCCCATCCAAGGACCAATAAACACATAACCTCGAAAAGGCATTGTGTGCTTGGTCTCGTCGTCATATCACTTATGGGGGAAGCTCCCTCTCCATATTTTTTTCAAAGACGTGGCTGATTACTTTGGAATTAGTCCTAGGCAGTTCTGCCCAATGGCCATGCAGATTCATATAGTGATTTTTGTCCTGTACACATTGATGAGATGGAAATGGCCTACAGGCCACGAAATACACTAACTTTTCGATTTGAGGCCAAACCATACTCATCAATAGTCTGGCTACTATGGCTTCTAGCACGCATACAAAGGTGTTAAGTTTCTGAGAGGTGTAGATAAGGTGTCGAAAGAAGGTGACATCAAGACCTATTAATTTCTTGTGAAAGACATTGGGTCTAGTTACACTAGTTTCCAACAGGTGGACCAGTATTCTAGACCCTTGCCTACCGTGGCCATGTACAAGAGAGCTTTTGCGATAACTCAACTACCTGTCTCTTAGAAGGATATCACAATCTTGACCTCTACCCATGCTGTAGACAATTTCAATTTTAACTTTGTCATTATCCCCTCTGTTGGGGTTAGGAAAAAAAGGAAGACCGCAACCTTCAAAATCTCGAAAGGAGAATGTGGATGTCGTAGTGGTGGATGGTACTAAATCTGGGCCTTCAAAGAAAAGGCCTGTTGGTGGGAATGACTCTCCTGGTGATAATTGTTATTCATCTTTTGTATCATATTGCTTTATTAACTCGCACGCCATTACTCTTTTAGTAATTGTCTTTTGTGTGTTTTGCAAATATGAACAGTGTGTTGAGACATGAAACTTACCAGAAGAAGGGGGGTTCTTCTTCATTTATTTCTTCTAGTGCTCCCCCAACAAGGTCAAGAGAATAGGGTCTTGTTTGGGCTCTGATACACGGGCTGTCAGTGTGACTGTGCCTACTTTATCCTGATCGCGATTAAAGTGTTTCCATTGGCGAGTCATTGTTTGTCCTTATCTACCGTTGGTGAACCGCGCGCATGTCCAAGATCTTCTAGGTAAGTGGGACCAGAACATGTCAAGACTCGATGATCTTTCTCCTATTGAGATAGCGACTCTTGAGTGTCGTGAGATGACCAAAGTAAGTTATCTCATATCCATTTTTTTTTTTTTTTTTTTTTTTGAAGAACATATCCATTTTTTGTTTGGCTTGTAATTTTTGTACTTCCTCTAACTTAGATGCTATGACTTGTCATGATATGCAATAATGATTGCATAGTACACTACGGTCAATCCAAGATTAATTATGTGGATCACAAGTAAACAAACCAATCTAAAATATGACATTTGTCATTGACTGATGGAGAGAATGCAAAAAAGAGTCTCCGCAAACTTTTTTTTTTTTTTAATTTTTTTATTGTCTTATATAATAAAATAATAATAATAAAATTAATGATAAAATTATTACTTTTTACACTATAAATAAAAATATTAAATTTTGCATCAAATTTTACAATTTTGTATTAAAATATAATACTACAAGTTACAATTTTGTATTAAAATATAATACTACAAGTTGATGTAAATATATCATAAAGTAATTTTTTTGTATTAAATACAACATATTTTTTTTATATCTCTCCTTAGAGATGGAGCACATGATGTTAAAACTTACTGCAACATTTAATATTTAGTTAATACTATTATTAAAATTGTAAAAAAATAATAACTTTATTATTATTTTTATCATGTAAAAATAATAGAGTTAAAAATATTAATAAAATAATACAGTAACATAAATGTATATAAAAAACGTAATATATTTATTTGATGTAAATTTTGTATCATAATACAAAATTTATTATATGCTAAATTTATATCAATCTTTTAGCACTATTGAAATATGTTTTTTCCAAGCTATATATTAAATTATAATTTATGGAGATTCATTATATATCTCATAAATTACAGCAGACTTATTTCAAAGGAGGAGAAGAGAATTTAGGTGGCGTTTGGTTGGAGGTAATGAAATGGAATGGAATGGAAAGGAAATAATTTTCATTCCATTCCTTTGTTTGGTTGCATTTTAAAGTATTGGAATGACATTCCAATGGAATGCTCTTTCCACCATTTTGGTGGAATGGCTATTCCATTTTAAAAAGGAAGGAATGACCATTCCAATGTAACAAGAAAAAAAATTTAATTATTTTTTTATCAATTATTTTTATGCATTTTAAATTTTATTTCATTCCATTCCTATTCCCATTCCCATTCCCATTCTTATTCCTATATTTTCATTCCTCCCAACCAAACCAAACGCCTCAATCTATTGATGAGGTGGAGTTACAACTAAGGAAAAGGAACCTTCCTACAATATGATCTTTCTCTCTCTCTCTCTCTCTATATATATATATACATTTTTACACTTAAAAATATATTTTTTTTTTTTTTTTGTATTTTTAAGAAATTCTACATCGAAACTCATATTGCAACTAGCACTGCAATCTAAATTGCAATGAAAAATCATACAGAAACCCCTATTGCAACTAGCGCTGCTACCACTTTAGAAACTCAAACTGTAAATTTGAAAAAAAAAATTTAAAAAAAATAGTATATGAAATAATTCCCTTTTTTATTATATATTTTAAAAATAAATTGAAATATTATATTATGTAAGCATTTTTAATATTACCAATATGATATTGTTTATTACGTGATGAATTCTAACTATCATTATACTTTACTTACTTAAAATAAATAAACAATAATGAATCATAAATATAAAAATTATCAACAATAATATTATGATATAATATAAAATTACACGCATATATATTAAATATTTTTTATATTTATATATAATGAAAATTAGAGTTTAGTTTTTCAAAATTTAACCAAAGAAAAATGATAACTTGTGAGTTATAACAAAAGTTGATCACATACATTTTATTTATTTATTTTTGCTAAGAAAATAATTGGAAAACAAAATGTATGTAATCAAGTTAATTTGGAGCAACTAAAAGGCAAAAATAAAATTTCTTTTCAAAAAGAAAAAAAATATATGAAAATATAAGGGAAATTTGATTTTCTATACTTACATGTACCTAATATTTTATTTCTAAACTAATACATATCATCATTGAAAATATATGATCACTTTATCTAAAACCCAAAAATACCCCTCTCAAATTTTCCATACTTTTTTTTAGTACAAAAACATCCGAAAAAAAAACAAACAATTGGTAGTCCGATGGTAGTCCGATGGTGGTCCAATGGTCACCTGATGCTACTTTTGTATGTATAAAAACATAAAAAAAAAAAAAAAAAATTGGTAGCAGATTTGGTCCGATGGTAGTCCGATGGGTGGTCCGATGGGTCTGATGAGTGGCCCGATGGGTGGTCCGATGGTGGCCCGATGGGGTGGCCCGATGGATGGTCCGATGGGTAGCCCGATGGGTGGTCCGATAGTGTAAATGGGGTGATGTAAATAGGGGTATTTTAAAGATATCATAAAAATTGTTATATTTTACAAATATTAGTTATTATTTGTTTAGAAATTTTTTTTTTAACCAAATGTAACCATAAAAAATCAAATTTCCCAAATATAATGTATATACACAGGCCAGTTAATATGTTGGACCCAAGTAGCACAGTGAGCCAATTTTTCTTCCAATCCACGTGTCCCATCAATATTGAATACAAAACTTGGGTGGTACACTTGTATTGATATTACTAAATGACAAAAGAAATGTCATTTATCTATTCTTTCATGCTTATAATTATACTAAATTATTGTTACGTGCCACGTAATGTTAATTTTTTTAATATTTTAGTTTTTTATTTTAATTAATAATTAAAATAGTATAATTATTTAAAGATTTGTTTTATAAAAATAAAATATGTGTCAGTATATTTAGTAAGTAAAATATAGTTGTGTTATAATAATGTATGTTATTAATAGTAAAATGTACATTAATCTTCTAATTGAAAAAAGTTCTATTATCTCATTTCATATCTAATAATAGCTACACAATTATATATTTATAGACTTTCATATTCTTTGCAAATTACTAATATAAGCACCAATAATATTTTCATATTCTAATATTTTTCAACCTTCTCCTCTTGGTGGTAAAATTAAAAATAAAACTAAAAATAAGCACAAACATATAAGGTAAATACTAATTACAGCTCATTTCATCTTCTTTTTATTTTTTTAAGCCCAAGCCCAAAAATCTCTTAGCCAACACAATCAATCTTCTTCTTCCCCGATAGCAATGAGTTGCCCTTCTGTAAATATTTATATTATTTTTTTTAATTAAATTCTCTTACATATACAGTCTCACATCTTTATATATTAAAAGTGCTTATCTAACGACATTTCTTGGTTTAACAGAATATACTTAAAAAATAAAAGAATATTCTGTTAAATTTAACGATTACGTTTGATCTCCCGTTAATAAATAAACTCAATAATTAAACCCAAAAAATTAAACAATCTTTTAAATATTACTAATTTTTTTTTAAATTAAAAAAATCATCTTACCCCATCTCTCTCTAACAAACCTATCTTGGGAGAATATTAATAATTTTTTTTTATTTATCTTTTAAAAAAGAAAAATATAGATAAAATATCTAGAAAAGATAATATATTTGTGAGATTGTATATGAGTATTTATCTTATATGTTTGTGCTTATTTTTAGTTTTATTTTTAATTTTACCACCAAGAGGAGAAGGTTGAAAAATATTAGAATATGAAAATATTAGTGGTGCTTATTAGTAATTTGCAAAGAATGTGAAAGTCTATAAATATATAGTTGTGTAGCTATTATTAGATATGAAATGAGATAATAGAACATTTTTCAATTAGAAGATTAATGTACATTTTACTATTAGTAACATACATTATTTCTTTCAAAAAAAAAAAACATACATTATTATAACACAACTATGTTTTACTTACTAAATATACTAACACATATTTTATTTTTATAAAATAAATTGTTCAAATAATTATACTATTATAATTATTAATTAAAATAAAAAACTAAAATATTAAATAAAACTAACACTACGTGGCTTGGCATGTAACAATCACCTAGTATATATATATTTATCTATACATTTTATCTTTTCTAGGTAATTACAGAAAGGACAACTCATATACAGTCTCACATTTATATTATCTTTTCTAGACATTTTATCTATATTTTTCTTTTTTAAAAAATAAATAAAAAAATATTAATATTCTCCCAAGATAGGTTTGTTAGAGAGATATGTGGATTTTTTTAATTTAAAAAGAGATTATTAATATTTAAAAGATTGTTTAATTTTTTGAGTTTAATTATCGGGTTTATTTGTTAACGGGAGATAAACCTAATCGTTAAATTTAACAGAATATCCTTTTAAGTATATTCTGTTAAACCAAGAAATTTCGTTAGATAAACACTTTTAATATATAAAGATAATAAAATAATTTAAATAGTTAATAAATTTAATTATCAATTAAAAATAAATAATTAAATTTAATTTTTAATCGTAATAATACTTAAGTTATAATTCTGTAATTTTTATAGATACTTGTAAGTGTTAAATAAATTATTACGTGATAATTTTAATTGTTCTAGTCATTAAATTTTATTTTTTTAAAAAAATAATTTAAATATATGAATGATGATTTAATATTTAATGGTCAGGTATCTACCGACTTTCAAAAATATATTATTACCCCTAAAAATTAAACTTAAGTATTTATCTATAATTAAAAATTAAACTTAAGTATTTATACCTCTAATTACTCTTATATAATATATGGTACCATAAATTAAGTCGTTGCCGGGCAATCAATCAACCTGCATCTATGTTATTAACTATTACAGGTATAATTGTAAAATTAATTTGTTGATCTTTTATTTTTTTATTTATTTATTTTTTGAGTTGTTGGTTTTATTTTTGGAGAGAAGCTAATTAATACAGTCACTTATGATTTTAGTAAAACATATTTTAGAATTAAATAATGATTTAATTTAGTTGGAAGATATTCTCTCTTTTATATTATCTGTTATTGTAAATAAATATGTTTGATTTATAATAGGAGGATGTATTAAAAAAAAAGTCGGTACACAGAATGGAATGTGTTTGTACACCATGTTAGCATATTCTCCGGGACCAAATTATGATATAGATATGTGAATTTATATATATGTGAAAGTCAAGATATATGACATAACATCAAAGCCAAAGTCGTTATCACATTAATATTCAGACGTTACACTTTATTTTTTCTTCTGTTCGTGGAAAAATATTAATGAATGATTAAAAACAAATGAAATTTTTGACAACTGTTAATTAATTATTATGAAGAGTAAATATTGTTAATTAAGATCATTTCGATCGAGGAGTACTGTGAATGAGGTTTGAATTTAAGTTTTCTTTGGTATTGGTGTTCAATATAGATGGATGTTCAAAATTTGGTTATATTTATATTTAATACTTGTCTTCTGGTTTGTAAGTGATACAACCATTTAATGAAGAAAAAGCCTTAGCAAGATAAACAACAAACACAATAGCGTAATTATGGACTTCGGTTGTGGTGTAACCAAAATTTCCACGAACTGTAAAAATTATTGTAAACAAGTCCCTCCATTACGATCATTTTTTCGTTAATGAAAATTCATGTATATAGTATTATGGTTTAATGATAATGTTTTAGTTTCTTTCTGTTGACCCCCACATTTGTTGTTTGGAACAATAAGAATAAAGGAACAAAAATCTTTGAAAATAAGAGAACGCATAAAGTTACATATGCAAAAGTCCAAAGTAAACTATGCCATTTATGTCAATCGCCTAATAAGCCACGGACGAGTACGAGTTCAAATTAAGGATTAAGATGGTTACATGACAAAATATTAGTTTTTTTTTCTTTAATAATACAATTTTTCAGATATACATACCACTTGGCAAAAGACAAATAAAATGAGTTTCCTAATTATATAGTTAATACATTTTCAAACAAAAATTATATAATTAATAACCCTTGAAAACAATATATATACATAATCAATAACAACTTGAGGTACGTACGGACATTTATCCAGAAATTTTGACTGAGCCGTGGTACGGAAAATTAAATGTATACTATGACTAGCTACGTATACTCTGATCTTGGTATTCCTATATTTTATTCAACACGGAACTTTATTTTAATTTTTTAGTAGAATTAAATAAATAAAGGATGAAACTCAATGATGTGTGGCATGATTAAATAAATGGTCCATTTATGTATACATACAATTCAAATTTTGGAAGATATAAGAAATAAGATGAGAAGAAAAAAAGGATTAATTAGACAGCGTAAAATTATGAGGTTCTTTATTTTTTTTTTTTTTCCTTTAAGTAAAACAAAACAAAACTTAACTTTTAGATATCTATATAAAGTAGCAGGGCTGTCACATTTTGGAGGCAGTGTTTTAATTTTAAAATTTGGACCTAATAAAAAATAAAAAAAAATTACACTAACTATGAGATATTAAAAGTTCTTATGTTAAATATGACACTTCTAAATTAAACCAATTTATATGATATTTGTTTTTTTTTTATTATTATTAGATCTTTTTATGGTATTTAATATGCCATATATATATGTAAATTAGGTTTACAAATCTCATATTTAATATTTTTATTTATTTAGGGCGTGTTTGGAAAGCCACTATGTAGTTAGATTTGTGTGTAATTGAAAGTAATTACACAATTTGACATGTTTGTCTGACCATGTAATTACACTGTTACAGTGTAATTGGAAGTAATTGAGGGGTTCCAATTACACTCTCCAATTCTCATGGCCCCCAATGAGAATTGAATGTAATTACACTGTGTAATTACTAAAAACTTTCCATATTAAACATTAGCTATTAAAAAATATTATTTTCCGATGTAATTACTAACTATTTTGCCAAACAAGATATTAGGAATTCATATGTAATTACCACCTCATATCCAAACACACCTTGCATTTAAAAATATAGTGTAATTACTACCCTAGTAATTACCCTACCTAGTAATTACACAGTTACTTCCAAACACACCCTTAGGTAGTTTACTAGTTTTATTTGTCACCGGTGCCGAAAAAGTCGTCGGAGTTTGCTGCCGGTGTCAGAAAAATCACCGGAGTAGTTGTCGGTGCCGAAAAAGTTGACAGAGTTGCTGCCGATGCTGAAAAATTTGTCGGAATTGGCATTATCGTGGGAAAAATCACTGAAAAAATACCAAGGAACCAGTTTCTTGGTGATTTTTCTGGTGACAATGCTAATTCTGACGAATTTTTTGACACTGGCAACTACTCCAGTAACTTGTCCGGCACCGACAGCAAACTTCAAAAATGTCATCAGAATTGGCATAGTCGTTGGAAAAATTACCAAGAAACGGGTTTCTTTCTTGGTGATTTTTCTGATGACAATGCTAATTCTGAAGACTTTTATGGCGTCAGCAACAACTCCGACGACTTTTCCGACACCAGCAACTACTCAGGCAACTTTTCCAGTACCGATAGCAAACTCCGAAAAATTCGTTAGAATTAGCATTGTCCCCGAAAAATTACTAGAAAAATCACTAAAAAACTAGTTTCTTGGTGATTTTTTCGACGATAATGCCAATCATGATGACTTTTCCAGCACCGGCAGCAACTTCGACGACTTTTCCGGCGCCAGCTGCAACTCTGACGACTTTTCCGATGCCGGCAGCAACTCCAGTGACTTTTCCGGTGCCGACAACAAACTCTAATGCCTTTTCCAACACTAGTGACAACTCCGACGATCACTGTAGTTTCATTTGTTTTATTTTTTTTAAAAAAAAAATATGAAGGGAATTTTAATATCTTTTATGGTAATTCAATCTCATATATGTTAAGTTTTTATTTTAAAATTAGACTATGTTTAGTTTATGAATTTTCACTAAGATATGGCTTGATTGTGAAGAAATATAATTTTGGAGTTTATTTGTTAATTAAGAGACTTTATGGAGTCTAATTAATAAATAATATAAATGAAACTTTTATTTGATAATTAATTTTAATTATTAAATAAATAGTTTGAGTACATTTATAAGATTGAAATTGCAAAAAGTAGTATTTGTGAAAAATAGATAAATGGTTGAGAAAAATGACAAAAATCTAACTAGTGACGGACCCACATAGGGGCCGGCCACTAAGTCCTATTTTTGCTATTATTTGATTTTTTTTTTTTTATTCCAAATAATTCAATCCTAACCCTAAGTGAATTAGTATAAAAAGAAAATAAGGGTCTCATTATCCAACTAATGACTCTTGACCTAATTTTCTTCTTGTCAGATAACTAGAGAGTTTGAGACTTCTTCTTCTTCTTTTCTCCCTTCTAATTCGAATTCTATAGTCTTCTTCACCATCAAAATTTGAGTCTTAGTGATTGAGTGCATGCCCACCCATAGCAAGTTAATCCTCAATCATAGTGTGTAAGACTGTGAAGAATCCAAACAATTGAAGGAGTGTCGGGCTCAGATCTTGATTATACTCTGCTACAGAAAGGATACAAGGGTTAGAGATCTGAGTGAAAGGAGTCATTTAATTCTGCTGCAACTAATGTAAGGTTTCTCATACCTTTTATGTGATTATTTTATATTGTTTTAGAAGTTGATATTTAGGATGTTAAAAATATACTTGTTAGTAAATCTAGGTCCTGGTAAAATACATTCCAACAAGACGTTCATCAGAAAATGATACAAGTAAAAAAAAGATTTCTTATAAGAAATGTGAACTTAGAGTTCATGGGCCAAATGCCACTATATTTGGAAATACTGTCGGTGTAAAAGTACGTCATCATGCTCCAGTTTAGTATAGTGGTTGTGCCAAAATTCCTCTAGAAGATAAGAAAGATGTATATGCTCGCATCATGGTATACATATTTATAATACAATTTTTATATTCATAAAGTTATAATTTTATGATTCATTTAATAATTATCTTTTTTTAGAACATCTTTGATATAGATTTTAAAAAAGATCTATACCTTGAAACTATTTACAATCACTATTGTCAAGAGCGATATAGAGGCTACCGTAATAAATGCCATAGTAAATACAAATATCTTATATATCGAGGAAGGTAAAAATCCATTAGAAAATCGACCTAAGAAGTTGGTGCAAATAGACGAAGACTGGGAATGGATGAGTAAAAACTGTTTCTCTAATGAAGAATGGAATGTATCATAATATTTCTTCAATTTGTACACATTTAATATTTTTAAATTCTTAATACTGACATGAAATATGTTATGTAGAAATAGTCAGCTGTAGGTTCCAAAAATAGAGCAAACGTTTCTTTTATGCATTCTGGTGGAACAAAACCTTTTATTCAATACTTACATGAAGATGTTGTATTTTTTTGTGTAATAGCATTAAAATATTATTATATTTAATTTATTTATTATTTAAATGTGAAATCAAAATAAAGCATAGGTGATGAAGTACAACAACAAACTATGAAGTGTGGAGAGATTGAAATGTTTCGAAAAACTCATTATACGATTGAGTATGGATGGATCAACCAAATAGCCAAGGAAAAATATGTATGTTAACTTTAAAAGTTTATGATTTTATTTAATAGGTTTTGTAAAAGTAATAAATTATTATTTTATTGTTATTCTAGAATGAAATGGTTAAGTTGCGACGAGACAAATTTATTCAATTTGAAGATGGCTTGCTACTAGCTAGTAGTCGATGAGGCTGCTATATATAGGTAAGGTGAAGAAAAATATGGTTGGTTACAAGGTTTAAGTCCTACACCTGGAAAAAAGATCTTTGTGGAATTATCATCCAAACGTAAAGAGATTGAAGAAAAACGTTTGGACAAATTAGAGAAAATTATTGAAGATTTAAGAAAGGACCAAGATAATAATATTTCAAGAATCGTTCAAGAGAATATGAAAATATTCTATGAATCACAACAAGACAGATTATTAAAGGAGCGATCATCAGAGTCACCAATCAAAATTCCATCAATGGTTTTATTATAAATTTACTCTCACATATTTTTTTTTTCATGTCTTTAAAATAAATTATAACAATGTTTTTATTCAAGATAAACAAAATAGTTTTTCCACGCAACTAGAGCCAAGTAAAGAAAAAGATCAACCCTCATCTTCACAAAAACCCACTAAATCGTCCACAAATTTTGAAGAAGTGTGAGATTCTCCAATTAAATTTGAGATTCCCAAGGGCACTCCAGAGGGTGTAAAAGCTACATTACTAGCTATTCGATTTATAAAAGCTTCACAGACTTTTTGCATGGTCATGAACCCAAAAATTTTAGATGATGATGAATATTTACGTATTTCACCTATTGAGTAATTCATCTAGGCACTATGAAACAAATTGGAGCTGCTTGCATAATATTTTACATTATGTAAAAAAATTTGTCGTTGAATTACACTTAATGCACTAAATAATATTTTTTCCTTATTAAACCAATTGTAATATTTAGGATCTTACATGAAAAGTTAGTGAAGGTAAATCGAGCACAATATTTTTCGTTTCTTTCATCCAATTTTAGCTTTGGATTCATGTCAAGCACAAAATGCAATGACAATGGCAGATCGCATGGAAGGAACAGAAGCGGGACAATTTTGGTTACTTTATGTTAATATTGGGTAAGAATTATTTAGTTAACTATTTACAGTATCAATATATTTAACTTACATATAATATCTTATTTTGGTGGTCAACATATACTATTGGATGCTAGCAATTATTGATGTATTGCGTGAAACATGTGATTGGCTTAATTCAATTGGATTACCCCCATTTATTTTAAAATTATTTTAATATTTCTATTCTTTATTAGGACTTTTGATTACTACAACGCTTCCAATAAGAGACAGCTAAAAAAGTTTGACATTACATCAAAATTTATAAAAGTTAGTTATAAGATAAAATTACATTAATATATTACAATATAGTAATTATTTTTCAAATTTTTAATTATCTATGTGTTTTTATTTCATAAATATGTGCAGTGTCTTCTACATATATCGAATTTTGAGTGTGGATCATATTATATAATGAGATACATGCGTGACTTTTGCAACTTTTGCATGAATTCTAGACTTATCAATTGGCTAACCACTCAAGTAAACTATATATATTTGGGGTATATATACTATAATAAAATATTTTTCTATCCTATTACAATTACTACTATATATATGTACAAATACTTATCTATCATTGCAGTGCAATGAGAAAAAAACTTATACAAAACAAGAAATTAATGAAATTCGTGTAGAATGGGCTGACTAATTTTTAGAAGAAATTGCAGAAGATGGAATGCTTTAATTGAGTTATCAAAATGAAAGAAACTTTGTTATATAGTGCTATGCAAATATTTCATTTTTGAAAGTTGTTTTAGAAGTATTTGTGCTCCTACTTTTTTTTAATTTTATTTTATAATTTTTTATAGCTAATTATTAATTTGTTTTCAGATAGTAAGTGCTCTTTTTTTTTTCCTAAGAAGCTTTTATCTATTGGTTTGTTTGGTTTTGTTTACTCACGAGGCTTACTACTACTAGAGAGGATCCATGTAGTATCTTTGTTTCAACAAAGTTATATGTATCCTATATGAGTTGTTTATTATATTATTTTCTTTCAAATTTTTATGGCATTTATAATTTTTTTAATTTAGTTTATCTTATTCATTTATTATAAATTTAATTATTTCTTTTTACCTTTATTTAATATTAAAACAAAATATAACTTATATACATATTGTTTTTTTTAAGAAAATATAGATTAGTTTTTTTTTTGTTGGAGCAAGTAATTATGTTTTTATGTTTATTATTCTTATTGTATTATATTATATTTTGCATTTATTTACTAATTATTAATACATAAAACATTTCAACTAAAAATATTTTATTTGCTAGTGTAAAAATATGATATAATTTAGTAGCAATAAATTCCAATATATACACAAAATGCATCAATTTTATATTTTAAGCCAACATATAATTTTAGCTACAAAAAAATATTAGTAGCTAATAGTATTCATATACCACCAAAACTTTTGGTAGTAAGCATATTTAGTCTCATTTGATTAAAATTCTCTATTAACTCATTTTGTTACTAAAACTTAGTAGCAAATTTTTATTTGATGCTCAAAATATTAACTACCAAAGATAATTAGTAGCTAGAAATATAAATTTACTACTAAAATATTTGGTAGAAAACTCATATAATAATTTTTTATTAGAATTTGCTACAAAATCATTTTGCTACCAAAATTTAGTAACTAATATTAATTAACTACCAACTATATTTGGTAGCTAAAATTTTGTGGCAAAAATGTGGTTTCTTGTAAAACAACCTCACATATAACACATGCGGACTGCTGAGATTGGAGACTTGGAGTGTCAGACTGTCCGAATGACACATTATTTCGTAAAATTAACAAAGAAGGGTTTTTTTTTTTTTTTTTCTAATGGATCAAAAAGTATATTTAAAACCACAAACACACACTAATATATATTATCAAGTATTAGCAAAACAACAAACACACCTTATTATATATTTTTTGTGATACATGTGGTTGCATCCTAATTCGATACCCAAACCCAATAATAAAGTTGTAATAATACTCACGTAATATTAATGACACCCAAATCCAATACAATAAAGTAGTATTATTTTAAGGGAAAACCTCAATGAGAGATCTAAATCCAACAATTGGATTTATCTTGTAGTGACTAAATCCAGCAGCCAAGAAGAGGTTTTCCCATTCCTTTTCATTACGTTCTTTGCCAGTGAGGTTGACCATCATTAACATATCAAAGCAGAGTTGAGTCTCAACTGATGACTTTGGCTCCTCATCATCATCAATAACCATATCTATCACTATCACTTTCCCTCCTTTATCTTTGCTCCAAATAGCTTCTCGGCATTTCTTTAATATAACCACAACCTCTTCATCGTTCCAGTCATGCAGAGTCCACTAAAAATATAAAATAAAAAGTATGTTCCATTAATTATGCCATGTATATAGCAATTGTAATAAAGATAATTAGGTCAATAATTGGGGACAGCCTTTTAGGGAAACATGACACTCGATTAAAACTATAGTATTTGTAGCTAAAAGCAACTCAAGCATATTATTTAAAAAATAGTAATCATTGATATTAATGGGGACTACCTTCTCATAGGATCACAGTTGGTGCACCAAGATATATTATTATATTGACTAAATTGTGGCAAAATTATTTTTAAAGTGTCACTATACTTGCAATTAACTTTTAAAATTGTTTTTTTTAGGGTAAAACCTTACCACTTTTATTTATTTAAATGTAACTGTTAACTATCATGTTAGATTATTTATGTGTATACTATAATACACGTGGTATAATTTTATTGGTCAACTTAATATATAATTCAAAAAAATACAAAAGTAGTAAATTGAGAAGATAAAATCACAAGGTAATTATCGCTTAAATATCCGAGACTCGATCTTTGATACTTAATTTAGGGAAAAAAGTATTAGAAAGAAACCATGGTGTATACCTATAATAATGCCCAAAAAGGCAGTTTGTTAGATCAATGGTATACTATAATTAGTAATTACCTTGAGTAAAACAGCATTTGCAGAGGGTATTTTCTTGAACATATCTCCTTCAACAAAGTTCAAGTTGTGTGTTCCCTTCAAATCAGCAACGATATATGGAAGATCAAGTACAGTGCATTTAATGTTAGTGAAGGCTTCAACTATGGCGTTGGCCATAATACCTGTGCCACCACCCACATCGACCAACGAACTCAACCCTTCAAACACCTCTTTACCTTCTTCTACAATCACTTTCGACATTAGATAAGAGTCAGTGGCCATGGCTTCCGTAAACATGTACTTAACCATTGGATCATTACCTACGCCATCCCAAAAGTTTATACCATTCGCCATCTCAAATGGGGTACTTGGATGATCATCATCATCTTCCCCTTTTTGTAACCAAGTGCTTAGAAAATGCCACGGCTTAAGCAAAAGCGGGTTGAGTTGGACAAGAAAAAATGGTGTGGCCTTAATAGGACAATCTTTTAAGAAAAGCTTAGAAGCAAGTGTGAGAGAGTATGTCTCTTCTTGTTGTTGTGGAAGTAATAATTGAGTTGTGAAGAAGCCAAAATGGACAAGGATTCGCATGAGGCGATGAATGCAATGAGCTTTTGAAGGGTGTATAGGAAGTGAAGAAATGAGTTTGGATAGTGTAATTGGTTGGCCATGGTTGTGGATGATATCTGGGATGCCTAATTCAATGGCACATTTTAATGACATGGGCTTTATGTGGCTGAGTGAACAGTTATATATAAGCTCTTGAGCTTCAACAAGCTCCCTACAGCTCACTAATTCACCCTCACCCATAATCAAATTCATCTTTTGTTAGTTATAAGTGAGAGAAAAGAGAGAGGCTTTGTTTTTTTAAGACTTATGTATCTGTATGTAATTCATCAACTCATCAAATTATATAGAGGAGAGGAGGAACTTGTTGATATATGCAAGGGTAAAAATGTAACACAAAATTAATATATATTAATTTATGTATGGACACTTTTATTTGCACCCCACCAAATTATAAATACACCTCATTATTAAAAAAATATAAACTTAAATAATTTTTAAAAATTAGTCTTGATATTTTTTTTAAAATTTTTTCTCACATTATTTTATGTTAATGTTAATACTTATTTTAATTTTATTTTCATAATTTTTTCTAACTCAGGTATATTTTTTTATTTTTTTTTTACTAAGAAAATTTCATAAAAATTTTCATTTTAATTTTTTTGTCATAATATTTAAAATATAATTTAATTTTATTTGATAGGTATATTTTTTAGGTTTATGAATTGGAAGAAAAAAATTGAAAAAATTTAGTATAACTGAAGATATAAATTTTATATTAAATTAAAATTATTAAAGTAGGGTGCCTTTAAAAAATTGGAATTTTTTCAGTTTTAACCAAAAAAGTAACAATATTACAAAAATACTTCCATCTGGCCAAATAAACAATTATACATCCCAACTAAAAAAAATTACACAAATACCACTTACACACACATTTAACCCATGATCTATGCTTCATGGGCAACTATGACGCAACCATCGCGCAACCATCGTGAAGCTACGCAGCAACCCAATGCAACCAAAATAAAAATTCAATCAGAAAGAGAACCACCATTAATTCTGGCGACTTCACCTGAGAAGACGACCAGAATTAATTAAAACAGAGGTTGTTTCGAATTCATAAAAAAAGTGTAGAAAAACTACTACGAAACTAAAATTCAACTGGAAATCCAATTTAATTTGCATAAAACTTATGTCCTGACTTCAATTTTTAGATCCATGAAAGACAGATCTCAAAAAGTTGAATTGGAGTTCCTAAACAATCCAACTCAAGTATAATCCAAAAAAAATACATCAATATTATAGTAAAATATTTATCCTGGTGTATTTTGTAGTTTTCCGAATTTCTAATGGTGAATTTGTTCATATTAAATTATAAAAAGACATGTAGATAGAGTTATGTACGTGAAAACACTGTTCTGGTTTTTAATGTTTCACAACAGTTGCATTACAATTGCATTATAGTTGCATAAACATTTTACTAATAATTATTTCGTTTGATTGAAACTTTCGTTTAATGCAACCTTCGACCAACTACCCAGCAACCACCTAGAAATTTTTATCTGATTAAAACCTTCGTCTGATGCAACCTTCGGCCAACCACTTAGCAACCACCATGCAACCATCGTCTGATGCAACCACCGCACAACCACGCAGCAACCACTCTGCAACCATCGTCTGATTGTGTAAGTGATGATAGTGTAAGTGGTATTTTGATAATTAAAATTACATGAAAGGTATAAATGTTGACTTTACCTTATGGATGTATTTTTGTAAATAAAATGTAAATTTATATTTTCTATGTAATAATTTCTAAAAAATTTTGGAGTGTAATATGTGTATATTTTGCATGTGTATCTAATGAATATAAGGGGCATATGGAACATGTTTTGTCCCGTTCTTAATTAGGGAACTAATCGCGGTCTTCTACCATAATTAATCTTGTTAGGTTGCTAAATATATATAGATAATATAAAATATGACATTTGTATTGTGAAATTAATAAAAAATAAGGATCTTTTAAAAGAAGTTCTGTAATAATAAATATTAGATATATGGAATAAGCAAAATACATATTGTTAATCATAAATTACAACAATTGTATCTCAATTTTTTTTTTTCAATACTTATTTTCTTTCATGCTATAAGAAAAATTGTTGAACAATTACCAATTGTAATTTCAAACCAAAATTACTAAATACATATGAACTAATTGTGAACCATCAACAATTTTTATCGTTAACAATTTAATTTAACGGAAGACTTATTTTTTGTAAAATTATTTTTTTGTTTTTTTGAAAATTAAAAGGTATCATTTGAATTATAAATATTTAACTTTAAAACACTGTTTTTTTTTAAAAAAAAAATCCTTTTTGCATTTGTTAAGACAAATATTGAACTATTCACATAATTATACATATTGTATTATATTTTTTATTTGAAAATTAAAAGAGATGAAATAAATTAAATATTTAACTTTAAAGTACATGCTCTATTTATTTTTTCAAACTCTTTTTTTCATATATATATTTTGTTAGGACAACCTTTTTAACACAATTGCATAATAATTAATTATACCTACTGTGTTAGTTTTTTCAATTTAAACTAAATAAAAAGAAAATGAACTTTATATTTTAAATGAATTTGTAAAATCTAAGAGTGTGTTTGGTAATACCTTTTTAATTAGTTTTTTTAACAAAAGTGAAAATATTTTTCAAAAACATGTTTTATAAAACTGTTTTTACTTTTCAATTTTTTAAATGAGATTAAAAAAAAATCACTTTTAATTTTTTTTAAACAGTTTTTTTAATTAATATTTTAGATTTTGGCCCCAATCTAGACATTGGGATCCGGATTCTGGCCCCAACCCTAGTCACAGACTCAGACAACAATCCCAATCTCAGACACGGACTTGAACCCAACTTAAATAAAATTAAAAAATAAAAATAAAAATGAAAGTTATAGAACACACTTTTATTTTCTGTTTTTAAAATTAAAAAATAAAAGTGGTTATAGAATACAGTTTTGTTTTTTGAAAATAAAATTTTAAAAATACAATTCTTACTTTTATTTTTGTGATTAAAAAATTTACAAATAAAAGTGTTACCAAATATCGCTAAATGTATAAGTCAAATAAAAAAAAACTATTATCTTAATTATATTTACTTGAATAAAAAATATTAATTCAAAGACAAAATACCTTTTTGAACTAAATAAAATAAATTAAAAACTCATAAGTAAATTATAAGTGTAAGTAGCATTTTTTTTTTATGTATATTTGAATATGAATAATTTTTTTTTTATTTTATTCAATAATTAATAGTACGCATTTAAAATGTATACATTCAACTTTGTGCTTTTAATAAAACTTATGTTACAATAAAAGCATAATTAGTGCCATTTTATATGTATATGTACAATAAAATAAAATAAAGTTGCTATTTAAATTAGTATCATAAATAGTAAAAAATATATTAATTGGAAAAAAAAAAGTATGAGAAGTCACTTCTCTTTTTTATATAATGTTGCTTAGAAGTTTTTCAAAATACATTGCAGTTCAGAAGGAAGTTAGGTAGCCTCGGGACCCTCGTTATATAATTATTGTATGATAATTAATTAAATACAAATTCTATAATATGTAATTAATTATATATTTATAACTATATAATATCTTAAATATTTGTACAAATAATAAATTTGTATAAATAAGGTAAATATACAAATTATTACAATCTAATTATATGAAAATGAATTAAATGCAAAATTTAAAAATATACTTAATGACAGATTTTTCAAAATTTATTAATTTATATAATAAATTACATAAATTTGGTAATATACAATTAAATGGACAATTATACAAATTAGCACAATTATTACAATAAATCACGTAATAAATTACTAAATTAAAACAAATTTCCACTTTCAATTTATACTATATATATTTGTATTAAATAAAAATGAAAAATTGAATAAATGTAATTTATTGACTAAATTTAACATAAATTAAGAAAATAATTAATATTCCAAATAAATAAATAAAAATATAAAAATTCAAAATTTTTCCTCCTTTTTTTTTTTGAAAAATACACTACCATAAATAAAAAGACATGTCATTTTTGCTGAAGGCAAAACGACATGTCGTTTGAAAACTTGAAGGGCTGCACACACAAGAAAACGACACAAGGGGAAAAACGACACGTCATTTTATTGACTGAAGGCTGCCCAAATCGACGAAAAACAACACGTCGTTTTCAATAAACATGCGCTGTCTTAAAATAAAAAACGACACGTCATTTAGAGCTTCTTCAATGGCTGCCAAAAATGAAAAATGACACGTCATTTGGGGTCGTCTTCTTCAGCCAATCGGGTCGTTTTGACCCGTTTTTCTGCATGCAGGTCTGTTCGACCCGACCCAAAACCCGACCACAAAATTGTTTTTTGATGTCCAAAATTCATGAAACTAATTCCAAAATAATCTCCATGAAAAAATTAAAAGATCCATATTGATTTCAAGCATCGAAAATATGTAAACTTATACTTTCATTTCACAAAAAAAAAATCGGGTCCAAAAAATGGGTTCTCAAGAAAATTTCCAGATTTTAATGTTTATTCAAATCATATTTATGAACGAAATCACTATAAATAATGATATGAATATGATAATGCATAAACGATTCAAAATAAACACCGAAAATAAAAATGAAAAAATTTCTTAATCACATATAGAAAACATACAAATTCATGTACATATAAAATCATATACTATGATTTTATTGTTTAAAAATATATGAAACTGATAGAATAAAGTATTCTAATCAATAACAATTAATAAAATCATAGATTTATTGAAAAATATATAAACATATAAAAAAAAAATACATAGCGTATATAAATATATATATTATATATATGAAAATAAACATGAATACATGAATATATATATGTACATATAAAAATAAATATAAAAATAAATTGAATATGAATGTACATATATAATCGGGATTATATAATATAAAATATATATATATATAATTTATATTATAAATGAAAAATTCGTATGTATATATATATGAATAAACAAAACTCAAAATAAATCAAGACAAACATATATAATCTGCTCTGATACCAACTATTAGATATTTAAATGTATAAAATGAAATATATGTATGTGTGTATATAAAATGCGGAATAAACGAATATATATACGATATAATTTAAGGATCGAAATACCTCCAGCCATTGATTTTTGAGCTTCAATCCCACAGAAGCTTTGATCTGCGAAGGAAACTGATTGATGTGGGTAGTCGGGCTTCCTCGCTCTCTCAACTCTCTTTAGATGGAATTTTCGCTGTTATGAACAGAATGAGTGAGGAGCTCGGGACCGAGACTCTATATTTATAGGTGAGATACTCCATCAGTATCTGTGCCACATTAATTGTCAGAATATTTTGACAATTAATTCAGGAAATCAAATCGGGTAATGAATATAAAAATCTGACCATATATAAAATATTACGTAATTAATTTTGTCTAGATTCAATGAATATAAAATATTCATTTATCACAAAATCAATTATTTATTTTATTCCTTAAATAAAAATATTCTAATATTTTTATAGTAATTTGGGCTAGCTAATTTTTCTCCCAAACAACGTAGATAATTATATTAAAAAAAATTAAACAAAGAAATCATTAAATTTTTTTTTTTTCATTTCCTTTGTTATTTTTTCATTTTTTCAAATACACTCTTCTCTTTCTCTCTCTCGATTATGCAGGTACCAAGACCACCACCCAACTGTCGTAAAGTAAAACTATTGAGAGTTTTGACGCAATTAACCCTTTTTGATTTTATTTAAGTCGGTCCAGGTCCAGGTCTGGGGCCGGGGCCGTGGTCTAAGTCTGGGATTGGGGTCGGGACCGGAGGAGTTCCATGTTGGGGTCGAAGTCTAAAATATTAATTATAAAAAAAAAAATTGTTTAAGAACATTTTGAAAGTGATTCTTTTTTTCAAAATTTTGATTCTTAATTAAAAATTTTAAAAGTGAAAATAATTTTATAGAACATATTTTTAGAAAATATTTTCACTTTTCTAATTAAAAAAATAAAAAACTGATTAAAAAACAATATATAATTTTCCTTAAAAAAAATAAAAATTAGACATTAAATCACTGAACTTTGACAAACAAACCTTACACATCCTTAGTCCAGTGGATGTGGGAAGTAGCCGTGGGTACGAAAAGAGAAAGAATTAATATGTTGTGGGTTTAATTCCTTCTCCATGATCCAAAATTTAGAATTCAGTCACAATAATCATGATCCTACCAGTTGTAAAATTAGGGACCCTCGCCATAAAAACCATCTGTAAACCCATTGCTAATCGCCTCAAGAAGGAAGCTGGCTTGCACCCCAAGTTCAGGAACCTCATCATCAAAATTGCCCAGGTTTTTTAATTTTCTGTTTTTTTCGAACTGATGGATGATTATCACTCTTTTTATTTGAAACAACTTAGACATATTTGAAATGAAGTTGCTGTACTTTACTTCAGATTACTGCTTTCTTTGCTTGTTAGTAGTTTTGTCTTTACTAGTCTAATGTCACTGGTGCTTGATCTCTGTTGGTTTATTCAGTTCAGTTCATCGATATGCATTTGTATTTTGTAGTCTTTGTTAAAAAAAGTTATTTATTCATTTTGATCAGTAAGAAAAATTATCCCCTTCGAGCTTGTGATCTTATTGGTGGCACCCATTTGTCGTTGCTTTGAACATTCTGTTCTATTATGGCAAGAATAATGTTAACATTTTCTAGGACAAAACTTTAACTTTGAAAGGCTGCTGATAGTTTATTAATTTCGTTTTGGACATTGATTTAGACAAACCATCGATTTACAACTCAAATGCAAAGAAGGATTTATGGACGAGCAACTGATGTTGAAATACGCCCACTAAATGAGGAGAAAGCTGTTCAAGCTGCTGCAGATCTTCTTGGTGAACTTTTTGTATTTTCGGTACTTACTTGCTGTGAATTCTCTGCTTTTATAAATGTTCAAAAACGAAAGGTTTGTTTGAATGTAAAATTATTGCCCATTTTTGTGTGTAATATAAGAGCTAGAAAGTTTCAATTCTTCCTTTAATGCAATCTTTTCAATTTTCACAAGTTCAATTTGTAAGATTGATGAAAACGAAATACAGAGAAGAACAGGAAAGAGACAAAGAGAGAGTATTGTTGAATGAGGAATTGTTCTTCTCATTATGAATAACAGATCAGTATATTTACATATATATACAGCTGAGATAGATAAGAGTTAGTTACAGGATTAGTTATGTACAGTTGGCAAATAACAGAAAGAAACTAACAACTGAATGAAAGAAAACTAATCCTAACAGAAATAACTAATCCTATTCTTCAACAGCCCCCCTCAAACTAAGTGTGGATAGAGAGACCACACTTAGTTTGTCTCTGAGAAAGGGAAACCTGGAGCTTGAAATAGCCTTTGTCAAAGTGTCTGCAAGTTGATCTTGAGAAGGGACATGATTAACTTGAAGCTGATGCTGCATAACTTTGTCCCGTACAAAGTATAGGTCTATTTCTATGTGTTTAGTGCGCGCATGAAGAATAGGATTGGCTGCAAGCATGACAGTACTCAAATTGTCACACCAGACAGTAGGAGGTGTGGACAATGAGATTTTGAGCTCAGTGAGTAGAGATTGAAGCCACGTTATCTCAGTTACAACAGCAGCTAGGCTGCGAAACTCTGCCTCTGTGGAAGACCTCGAAATCGTTTGTTGTTTCTTAGATTTCCAAGCAACAATGTTGGAACCAAAAAGAACATAATAACCAGTTGTGGAACGGCGGTCATCAGGATCGGATGCCCAATCTGCATCACAAAAGGCAGTGATATCATAGTTGGAAGATCTCTGTAGGTGAAGCCCATAGTCTAAAGTTCCAGCCAGATATCGTAAAATTCTCTTAACAGCTATCCAATGGGACTCCAAAGGATTTTGCATAAACTGAGAGACTTTGTTCACTGAATAGGCAATATCAGGTCGGGTAATCGTGGCATATTGTAAAGCTCCTACAACAGACCTGTATAGAGTGGAATCAAGGACATTATCACTGCCAAAATGGGACAGTTTGAGACCACTAGTCATAGGTGTACTGCTCGATTTGGCTCCCTGCATCTTAGTTCGGTTTAACAGATCTTGTATATATTTAGTTTGGCACAAATGCAAGCCTTTCTCTGTCTTTGTAATCTGAACACCCAAAAAATAATGAAGATTGCCAAGATCCTTTAAGGCAAATAAAGAACTAAGTTGAGAGATAAGAGCAGATACCTCTTTGTCATTGCTACCAATGACAATAATGTCATCAACATAAACCAAAAGATATGTTGTATGCACAGAATGTATTCTGAGAAAAAGTGAGGTATCTGCCTTGGCATGAGTGAATCCCAAACTGAGTAATGCAGATGATAACTTGGCAAACCAAGCTCTTGGAGCTTGCTTTAAGCCATACAATGCTTTTTGAAGTTTACAAACAAGATCTGGATGCTCAGGATCAATGAAACCCGGGGGTTGACACATGTAAACTTCTTCTTCCAAATCACCATTAAGAAAAGCATTGTTGAAGTCAAGTTGTCTAAGTGTCCAGCCTTTGGAAATTGCAACAGTAAGAAGAACCCGAATTGTTTCTAGTTTGACAACAGGACTAAAGGTTTCGTTAAAGTCAAATCCACTTTGTTGAAGGAACCCTTTAGCCACAAGTCTTGCTTTGTATTGAGTTTGACTTCCATCTTCATTTTCTTTTACTCGAAAAACCCACTTACAACCTATGCATTGGCTGCCAGGAGGTAGTTTAACTAAAATCCAAGTATTGTTCTTTTTAAGAGCATAGTATTCAGTATTCATTGCTTTGTTCCACTTTGGATCTTGTAAAGCTGTTTTTACTGTTGCAGGAACAAGAGATGCAGTGAGTACTTTTGGCTTTCGAACTCCGAATTTTGCTCTGGTTTGCATAGGGTGCTGGTTCACAACAGGAGGTGGAGAATGAGGTATTTGGGACTGTACGTGGGAGGCAGTGGATGGATTAGATGAGTTAACTGGTGTTGTTTGGGGAAAGGAAGGAAGATGAGATGAAGGAATGGATGTAGAAGGAGTGTCAGGTGGGTGGAATGATGAGTCAGAGGTGTGAACTATGACAGGTGGTGACAAAGAGACAGGTGGAGATGCAGATGTGAATGACATAGGTGAAAGAACTGGTTTGGGGACAGTAGCAGATTTTTGGTATGGGAATGTGGTTTCATTGAACAAGACATCTCGAGACATATATATTCGACCATCCTTGGCTAGACATTTGTATCCTTTTTGAGTGAGGCTATAACCTAAGAAAATACAAGGGGTAGATCTGTAGTGCATTTTATTTTTGTTGTAAGGCCTTAGGTTGGGAAAGCAAAGACAGCCAAAAGTTTTAAGAGCAGAATAATCTGGTTTGGTGTGAAACAATGTTTCATGAGGAGTAAAATTGTTTAGAACTCTAGTGGGCATCCTATTGATGAGATAGACAGAAGTTCTATATGCCTCATCCCAATACTTTAGTGGTAAAGATGAATGAGCTAATAGAGTCAAACCAGACTCTACTATATGTCTATGCTTTCTTTCCACAACCCCATTTTGTTCATGGGAGTGTGGACAAGAAACTCTATGAATGATACCACAGGATTCAACTAAGGATGTAAAAGCTCTGAACTCTCCTCCCCAATCGGATTGGAGAGACTTAATTTGATGATTGAGTTGTAACTCAATTTGTGTTTTGAATTTGATAAAGGTTGGAGGAGCCTCATCCTTGGTTCTAAGTAGATAGATCCAGGTGTACCTAGAGTAGGCATCAACAAAACTTATGTAATATCTATAGCCATTAGAAGAGATCACAGGGGCAGGACCCCAAAGATCAGTGTGTAGAAGTTGCAAAGGAGCTGTATATACAGTTTCTGAATTGGGGTAAGGCAATTTGTGATGCTTACCAAGACAACATGCAGTACACAACTCAAAAGCATTTTTATTGATAGAATTGATATTACATTTGGCCATAACAGTTTGTACAATTTGTTTAGATGGATGGCCTAGTCTATTATGCCAGAGATTAAAAACAGAGAAAGGTACACTGGAAGTATTGGTTTGACATTGAAACACAGCCTTAGATGAAGACAAAGTTGCTGCAGTAGAGGAATGACTAGGAGATTGAGAGACAGATTGCAATGGTTGATCAAACTTATAGAGACCTTTATCAACCTTCCCAACCAATAAAGTCTTCATAGTAACCTGATCTTTCACAAAACAAAAGTGAGGGTGAAACTCAAAATAGACAGAGTTGTCTCTAGCAAATTGAGATACACTCATTAAGTTTTTGGTTATATCAGGTACATGAAGTAAGTTATTTAATTGGAGAGATTGAGAGGAGAATGGAGAAATAAAGGAGTTGTGACCAGTATGAGAGATATGCAAACCTGAACCATTGCCCATTTGGATTTGATCTAAACCAGGAAACTCTTGTGGAGCCATCAGATTTTGTAGATCTGGAGTGAGGTGATTGGTGGCACCTGAATCCGGATACCAACTTTGATCAGTGACAGTATCTGGTGTTGCAACCATTGCCTGCATCTCAGCCATAGCAGCTGATCCATTAAAGGATTGGAAAGATTCTGGTCCTGTAAAGGATTTATCGAATCGGTAGAAGCACTGCTTGACTGTGTGTCCAGATTTGTGACATAATTGACACTGAACTTTAGGAGGACCAGAGCCCCTTCCATTGCCTGAGAAACCACCACGAAAATTTCCTCGAGAACCTCGAGGATTGTTAGCAAAAGAAGGATAAGGAGGAGGATAGAGATTACCAAATTGATGATGACCAGTACTGTAAGGAGGATAGGGGCTGTAATTTGTGTTTTGATGGTGAAAGTTACCACGAATAGAGCCTCTTCCTCCAGAAAAAGTGCCAAATTGGATTGGAGAGAAATTGTGATATCCTCCTCGAGTGGCTGATGGTTTCGATAGATTGGGTTGGGTTGCTAGATTTGCTTCTGGCTTTGAAATATCAAGATCAGATTCGGATGTCTCATTTCTGATTTCCTGAGCCATTAATAATGACTCAACCTCGGCAACAGAGTACTCATCTTTTCTAGTGGACAAAGATGTTACAAAAACAGAGTAATCTCTTGTGAGGCCATTAAAAATGGCTTCAATATGATCTTGAGGAGAAAGAACATGGCCTATGGAGGCAAGAGAATCAACAATGTGTTTGATTCTGAGAAGATAGTCATTCAGATTTCCAGTGAGTTTTGTGCGACGAAGCTGAGTTCTGAACTGACTTACCTTGGCTCGATTTTGAGCAGAGTAGTACTCCTCAAGTGTGCACCAGATTTGAGCAGCAGTGTTGCATCCCACCATGCGAGTGAGGATCTTTTCAGTCATAGAGGAAAGTAGCCAAGAGACAAGAAGGCTGTCTTGAACATCCCATTCAAGAAAATCTTCAGAGATACGATTTGCAGCTTCATCTGCTGCTGTCACGAACTTAGGTGGAGCTGCCACTGGATCGAGGAACTTGATTAATCTGTGACCTTTGATGGCAGCATATATCTGGTGTCGCCATGGAAGAAAGTTGTTTTCGTCGAGTTTGATGGATAACGTATGATTGAAAGAAAGAGACGAAGATCTTGATGAAGAGTTGGATCCGTTTGAACGAAGAGAGGAATCAGCTGAGGTAGCAGTCGCCATTGAACGAGAGAAGCTCTGATACCATGTAAGATTGATGAAAACGAAATACAGAGAAGAACAGGAAAGAGACAAAGAGAGAGTATTGTTGAATGAGGAATTGTTCTTCTCATTATGAATAACAGATCAGTATATTTACATATATATACAGCTGAGATAGATAAGAGTTAGTTACAGGATTAGTTATGTACAGTTGGCAAATAACAGAAAGAAACTAACAACTGAATGAAAGAAAACTAATCCTAACAGAAATAACTAATCCTATTCTTCAACACAATTCATTGTTTGTACATTTTCACAAGTACAAATCAAAATTGCCATTGAAAGGGTGCCTTTAGTAGAACTAGATATACTTGATGTTTGCTGATTTATGAAGCTGGAAATTGCACTTGTGAATTCTGAAGAATGCATTACATATATTTCTTGTTCTTCTTCTTCCTGTACACTTTGGTTGTAAAGAGTTTACTGCTTGATTGGTTCATCAATATGGAAAATATCCAAGTTGGCCCGTGTGATAATAATATAAGATGGAGAATTTCACAAGGAAGTTACCTCTCTGCACCCTTCTTCAATTAATCTTGCTTTACTTCATTTTAGTTTTACTACTATCTTCAGGTTGCTGGAGCTGCAGTTATTTTTGAGGTGCAGAGAAGCACAAGATCAGAAGCTAGGAAGGAGGAATTGCGCAAACAAGAATTACAGGTATTTATTGATATTATTACCTGACAAAGAAAAATTGTCTTTTCTATTTTCTTTTTGTCCTGCAATTGTGATTCGGAGTATTAACTCCTTTTTTAGGGAACATGGAAGTTTCTAAAACTAGAAACTGGATTGAGTCCTTTTTCATGTTTCTTATGTTACGTAGTATAAGTGTATGTAATTAGCATTTCCACCAAGTAGGTTACTAATAAGTACTTAGTAGCATATGATCTTTGACTAGTTTATAACTTATGAAAATGTATTACAATTACAAATAATGAGTAACAAATGACGAAACTTTCATGCCTAATTTCTTTTTGTTCCATCTTGTTTTTAGAATCTAATGAAGCATTATAAAAGAGATGGGAGATCTATCTACCAATCCATCATTCAATATATGATTGGATTAGGATATTTGTATTGCTGCATCATATTCTTCAATTGGAAAAACTTCTCTTGTTATGTTTATGAATATTGTTCTTTTAGTATGGGTGATTTAATTAGGGGCAGCTTTCTCTTTTCAATAAGATCTGCATATTTAATTGACAAACTGAGTTGAATCTATTGCCTAAATGACATCAAAATGCATTAGTTTCTGCAGTAACTTTACAATTACAGTGTGGATCAGGTGTGTTACACTCATTTGGTTTAGGTGTTTGAAACTGATTTTTCATTATAAAGAGCCGTAATTTAGATGATATTGATGTCACCACAAGATTAAAAAAAACAAAATACAATCCCTGATTCTGGTTAGATGCCGTACAATCAGCGGTGTACTCCACTTAAAGTTATCTTCATGATCTTTTCAAACTGTTCCAGGAAATGAAGCAGAGAGATGACAATATAGAAAGAGAAATTGAACTTCTGAAGCAAAAAATTGAAGAAATAGAACATCTTGCAAAAGAAAAAGGGTTTATGGTATTTTCAATTTCAGGCATGCTCATTCAACTGAAGATGGAAAGACAAAGCCCATCTGATCACAATACAATCAAATCAACTATGGCACTCTATCATCTTAATTCTGAAGAGCTAACATTCCTTAGTATGATATTCTTTTACTATTATTATTTGGAGTAAAAGCTAGGACAATGATTTTAGCAAGTTGTTAAAGGTTGTTTGTGGTGAGAAAAAATTTACAATTTTTATGTTATTGAAAAAGTTGGAGTAATGCATAGTTGGAAACTTATATCAAAATTAGTAATTTTTCCACCTGAACTTTGACATGTAGTAAATCGTGCCCCTTGAATTTTTTTGGCCGTTAAAAATTCTCCCTGAACTATTGAGATTGTTAAATTTAAGGACTTTTGTCTAATTTCATTCAATTTTACTGTTTCAGTGATTGTTTATGTACTAAACCATGCTCCCCATACTTTGATATCTACCAAATCATGCTCCTCAAACTTTGATAAGTACTAAATCGTGCCCCTTGAATTTTCATCCATGTTAGAATTTTTTACTAAAATTAGGCAAAAGTCCTTAAATTTAACAATCTCAATAGTTCGGGGGGAATTTTTAACGGCCAAAAAAGTTTAGGGGGCACGATTTAGTACATGTCAAAGTTCAGGGAGAAAAATTACTAATTAGCCTAATCAAAATTATGTGATTAAACTAGTTAGTTCTATGATTAATATATTGAATTTACACTGATATGATAATCAACAATTTAGTTTACTTATACTTGTACAGTGAAATGTCTTTTTCAAGGCATTAGTAAAATAAGCTTGTATTGAATGTATGGTTATATATCAAACTGGACCGATATTCACAGTGGAAAGATATCATAAATTTATTATAATGTCTTTTCCAAGTAAATATCACTTAATTGATCTTATATCAATAATCTTAATCCTAAGATGATTAGGTTTTGGTTTTAATGTATTACATGTATTCTTTGACTTATTCGTTAAAGCTAACCAATTGGATTGACCTAACACTTACATCTTTGAAACACGGTAGTGCAATTGAGTAGGAGCGCTAAATATAGATATAGAATCTATAGCTTCTATAAATACATAGAAGTGAAATGATGGTTTCTTTAGAGTTTGGCTAAACGAGTTTAAATGGTGGAGTACTCATTTCAGTAATTATATTAGTTTATTGAAATATCATTTACAAGTAGCTAAGTATTTTAAGGATAAAATACATTCAAGGGTAAAACGGTAAAATTCTCCCTACTCGATGTAAATCATTAATAGAGGATCGTTGATTATTTAGATTGAAATAATAGATAATTTATAGCGTATTTGTACTTGGTATAGAGTGTTCTATGTAATCAAGAGTGTAATTTTGAATCTATACTGGAGTTAGGAGAAATTAATAAGATAGAAAATTTACTTGGTAAATTCTAGAACTACTTGTTGGGAGCTTGATTATATGGGCTCATGGTCCCCATACTACTTGAAATAATATTGTCTTGCAGACTCAATTAATTGATTTTATTAATTGATTAGAATTCTGAATAAGACTATGTCTTATTTATGAGTTTCATTAGGCAAGGGTTATTTTGAGAAGGAAAAGAGAATTTAGGGTTTGTTTATTAATTAAGAGACTTTAAAAGGTCTAATTATTAAATAGATAGAATTGACAATTATAGAGTTAGAATTAAAAGATGGCATTTGAGAAAAGAAAGATAAGTTTCAATAAAATGGCAAAATTAAAAGGGAAAATTAGACTCTATACCCTTTTTATATTGTCATCTTTTATTTTTACCTTTTCTTTTAAAGTTTATCATTTTTACCTCTTTTTTCAACACTTTACCAATTTTGTCCTTGTCACTTCAATATACTCTCCATGTGACTCCCTTATGTCAGGATATTTTGGGTATAATACATATGAAAAGAGGTATGTTTCAATTAAATAAAAATAGGGGTAGATTTAGTTAATTGACAAATAAAAGAGGTATTTTTCAACATACCCCAAATTAAAACCCATTAGGCCCATATAGAATTTGACCAACATGGTTTAAATAAAGTCATTTTTATCTTTTTTATTCTATTTTAATTCAAAACCTAACCCTAAAAGCTACCATATAAATAGAATATGATAACTCTTATTTTCATAACATTATTTGATTCTCTTTGTCAGACAAATTGAAAATATACATGTCAGGTTGTTTTTAATATTATTTTTAGGTTAATTTCAAGTGTATTTTTAATTTAGTTTTACTCTTGTTTGGAGTAATTTTACGCTTTTTATTTTTTATTTTTGGAGATTTAAAATAGAAGAAGATTAGAAAATATCAAAGGAATAAGATGGAAAAAAGATAAAAAGATCTCACGAAAATATGATCTATAAAATAGAGAAAATTGTGCTAGAAAATAAAGTTAAAACTTCAAGCCTAAATTAGACTATTTTGTGATCGGATTTTGGAGAAAGTCCAAGCATAAAAGTTCTAGATCTGTCTTTTATCTTTCCGGAACATCTTGAATCGTCCAATTCTGAGCCATATCAAGAGAGTTATGGCCAAAATACTATCAGTCAACGCACTAGAAAACTCACTGCCCAAATAAAGGGAGTCATGCTGCGCGCATGATGAGCATGCCGCGACCCACCCCTTCTAATCCTAAGCAGAATAGGTTTTTTTTTTCAGCATTTTGCATCTTTTTTTTTATAATTTTTTGGCTATAAAAGAAGTGGACTTCAATAGTTTTCAACAAGTAATCAAGGAGGACGATAATTGGAGATAAAAATCAATCGCGAAGGCTTTTTCAACGGGGTTTTCAACATTCTTTTCTTCTCTATTCTCTTCCCTTTTCTAAAATTAATATATGTGAATTTGCTACAATGAATATGAGTAGCTATACAGTTAATTAGGGTCTAGATGGAGATTGTTTGACATTGATTTATGGTTTCTAATATGATTTAATTTTCCCTCAATTTCTATGTATTTTATTTCATTCGTACTTAATTACTTTTAATTGCATGATCACCAATTAACTGTTTATGATTTTGATGTAAGATCTGAGAAGTGAGTATCAATTATGCTATAGTGAAATAGAACTAAATTTCGATATAGGATGAGAGTACTTATATGATTTAGATAGCTTATAGGGTTTCTGTGTTTAATGCCTGTTACATATTTAATTTATCACGAGAGTAGAAAATTTGCATGTGATTGAGATTTATATATTTGAGAAGACTATAAAATACCTTTGTAAAATTGCTATTGCATTGAAATTGGTAATATGAAGATAATCATATTAGGCCATAATCAGTAAATACAATTGAAACCGAAAGTCCTAACTTTTACTCATTGGTAATTTGCCTATTAATTTACTTGCTTTGTGATTTTTATTGTTCTTATTATTTTTTAGTTTAATTTTATCTCAAATTTTATTCAACCAAATAGAAGTAAGAGTTTAATTTTAATGTACTTAACTACAATCCTCGTGGGATCGACGTCACTTTTTGTGAGTAATACTTGTTAAAACGATACGTATACTTGCATGTTGCAAAATATCACAACAGGTTTTTGGCGATGTTGTCGGGAATTTTTAGTTAATATTAATAAAAATTCAATTATGTTCTAATTTGATTTTTTTTTATTAATTTTACTAATGTTTTACTGATGAGTTTGACTTGCAAGGTAAATCCAGATGATATACCTTGAGGATTTTGTCCAACGACACAATTAGCCATTCTATTCTGCTTGGAGGAGATTTAAAGAGCTTGAAGAGAGATGTTATCCTACTTTCTCAAGTGGGTGTTTTACTTGGCTCTTTTATAACGGACTTGATGATGAAACAAGAAGCTGGGTTGATTATGGAGCAAAGGTAACTGGAGCGCCTCTATTAAGGAGAGGCTATGATGTAATAAATCTGTTTAATAATATGATGGATTTTGATTACGACTGGCATTGGGATCCATCACTTTAGGGTTGGAGTCACCAATACCCACCTTATTGCCCAAACTCACCCCAACCAACTGAAGAAGAGGAGAATCTATTATCACTTCTACAATCACTTCCAGGAGAGATTAATCACTTGACGGACATGGTAAGATCCTTATGTGATAATTTAATGGCTCATGATTCAGAATGTAATAACTGTTGGAAATTATTTTACCAGGATCTTAGATCTACTCACAAGTATGTTGATTAACACCCTAAATATGAACTTTCTAAAACGATGAAATAAACACATAAAGTTTAGGAAACCTTACATTGGGTGCAGCGGAATATAATGACTCCTTCCGTTCAGATATCTAGCCCTTGATTCCTTTCTGTAGCAGAGCATTATCAATATCTGAACCTAGATCTCTTTCTCTGAATCTTTGATGCTGAAACTCCTTCTTGCTGAAAGTCTTTCTTCACGATCTTCCTCACTATGGTTGAGGTATCACTTGCTATGTGTGGGAACTATTCTCACACTAAGAATTTCGAAATTCAAGAGGGAAGAAAGAGAGAGGGAGTGGTCGGCCAGATAGGGAGAGAGAAGGCTCAAGTTTTTCTCTGAAGGAAAAATAGAAGAAAAGTGTAATTTTCCTGAAGCCTTCACTATCTATTTATAGCATTCCACTAGGGTTAGGTTTGAATTATTTGACATTAAAATAATGAAAATATCAGAGGGAATACCCTACAAAAGTGGCCGACCATGCTTAGTGGATTTGGGCCTCTCTTTTTGCAATTTTGTAGTTTTATCTTTTCTGCATCTGATTTTCTCAAAAACGCCAATTTTCTAATTCAACCATTTAAATGCCAATTCTAACTATTTAATAACTATAAATAATTATTAAATAATATTGTCATTTATCATATTTATTAATTGAACCATACAAAGTATCATAATTAACAAATATGCCCCTAAAACTCTTTCTTTACAATTTTGCCCTTACTTAGTGAAAAATTTACAAATAGACATAGTCTAATTTGAGAATTATAATTGATTAATCAAAACCAATTATATGAGTCTTACAAGCAATATTATCTCAACTAGTGCAGGGACCATGGGTCTATATAACCGAGCTTCCAATAAGTAGATCAAGAATTTATTACTAAAATTCACTAACTTATTAATTCTTCGTTGAATCCACGCATAGAACTTAGAATTGTACTCTCAGTATATAGAATGCTCTATATGTTCCACCATATAGACACATCATTAGTTATCCATTGTTATAATCCTAATTTGATCACTGATCCTCTATATGAATGATCTACACTGTAAAGGGATTAGATTACCGTTACACCCTACAATGTATTTTATCCTTAAAACACTTAACCCCGTATAAATGATATTTCAGCTTATGTGAAATGAGATCTCCACCATTTATTTTCGTTTGGTCAAGCTCGAAGGAGATCATCCTTTACTTACTATTCGCCAGATAGAAGCTATAGATTCCATGTTTATGTTAGCGCTCCCACTCAATTGCACTACCGTGTTCCCAAAATGTACGTATCACCCTGACCTAAAAGTAGGCTTAACTAACAAATCAAAAAACACGAATAGCCTCTTGAGATTGAGCCTAATCATAACAGGATTAAGATCATTTGATCTAGGATCAACTAGGCGATATTGACTTGAATAGATATTACGGTAAGTTTAATAAATCTAAGTCAAAGTTCAATATCGGTCCCTTCCGATGCATACTCCATGCATCCAACCTGAGCTTTACTTTAACCAATGCTCTGGAAAGAACATAGCATTTCTCCAAATGCAAGTAAACTCTGTTGTAGATTATCATATCAGTAAAACCCTATGTTTGATAAATCTAGGAAACTTTATTCACATAGTCATGTTTACTTTCCAATGTGTTGACAACACAATAAACAGGATCAAGTATGTGAAAAGGGTTTCAGATGAATTTATACATTATGTACATATAATCATGAAATAAATCATGTGAACCATGCAACATTAAATGTTATTTCTGATCTATATTAATAAGTAAATCTGATTATATGGAAATGAGTTTTCTTTAGGGCATAAAACCCAACAATAACTCCAATAATGAAAGTTATGAGAGTTGTTTGAATAATGAAAAAGTGTCATTAGTTGAATACATAGAAGAGAATGAGCCTACAATTGACGATTAAGATCCTTTTGAAGTGGTATTAACTCAAAATTTGGCTAAATCGGATTACTTGACAAATCATGAATGTGTTGTAGTGAATGAAATCATGGAAGAGAATGAGTCATCCTTGATCATGAAATCATTGAATATGAAATCACAAGTAAGGGTATGGACAGCCAAGTGGAGAGTGAGCAACAAGAAGAAGGGTTGTTAGGTGAAAGTGTAGAAAGTGTGACATTGGAGGATGAGGAAGCACATGGCATCATTGATTCGAATTCATCAATGATATTGACTTATACACCACCAATGGATCTATATTTTTCATCAACACCATCCCCACCATATTATATCCTCTACGAGCTACGAAAAACTTCTCTCCAAGCTCATCATCCGAAGTCTTGTGTTGTTGGCACTGATTTTGGTCCAAACTCATCGCATGCCAAGCTTGAAGGCAATTACAGCAACAACTTTTAAGTTGTCTTGCATGACGCTTATTATGGGCGTCAACCGCTTGTTGATGTGGCGCTCAGGTGAGTTCACTTTCCTTTCTCTTTAATGTCACATTGGGGACAATGTGTCACTTTAGTTTGGGGGGTGAACTTAAATTTTTATTTTTAGTTGTTTTTAAAATTTTAAATTTTTAATGGTTTCTTTGTTTTGAGTCAATTTGCTTAATATGAGTCAATTTGAAAGTAGGTAGATAGCATGGTTTGAAAATTTTATTTATTTTTCGAAAAATCCGTGTACTTGGTGATATTACACTATTGACTAATTTCAATTTTGTGTTTTATAAGAACATGGAATCATATTAGATAATTTTCTAGTAAATGAATTGGTTTATGTATGCTAGTTGTGAAATGTGGAAAATTGTTTGGAAAATTCTAGAACTTGCTTGCTATTTGAGGCGAAATAAAAAATTATGCATGACTAGAAAAGTGATTTAGGCATTCTTTGGATCGATTGTGCCTTTCAAGCCATCCCTAGAATTTTATCATTGCTACCCTTTTTGAGCATTAACCTATTCTTTGTTTCTACACATTTTGAGCCTAGAAAAGATAAACCCTGAATATCTAAAATTTAACCTTAAGTATACCATAAGTAGATCTTTAGTTTGGAGAAATTTAGATAAAAAGTGTTGTATGTGTGTGGGAATAAGTGTGAAAATTGAGAGAAGATGGAAAGAAAAAAAATTGAATGGCAACAACTTGAAAAAAAAAAAAAAAAAAAAAAAAAAGAGAAAAGATAGAAAAATATGACAACCAGTGTCAAATTCAGAAAATATATATATATATATAGTTGTTGCAATCTTGTTGAGAAAAAAAAAATTCTCTCATGTAATTAGAAAATGAGAATTGGGTGACATGATTGGAGAAGCTTATGGTATAGGTAAGCCTAAATGACCATTTTAATAACTACCCTTACCTAAGCCTAACACTACAAGCCTAGAAAGATCTTCGGATTCTTAGTTGTCCATTGATTTATATTAGTGGAGAATAGTAGGTATTGTAAGCATATGGAATATTTTGGGTTAGTGGATTGATGGTTGAAATTGGCATGCATAAAGTGGTTCAATTGTTAGTTAATTGCGTTCTATGATTTCGTGAGCTGAATGAAAATAAATTGAAGTGCGTCAAGGGCGTAATTAAATTGAAATTCTGGATTGTTATGCATAAGTAAAAATTTTCATAATCATGTTACTGAGTCTACTTGAAAATTAGTCATGTTCTGAGATTGACTTGTTTAACTTTTATTTTTCACTTTAGTGTTTTACTCTTGGATGAGTAAATGTTTAGTTTGGGGAAATTTATTAGGTTGTTTTTAGTATTATGTTTAGGTTAACTTTTAGTGTGTTTTTAATTTAGTTCTACTCTTGTTTGGAGCAATTTTATGTTTTTATCTTTTATTTTTGTTGATTTAAAATAGAAGAAGAATAGAAAATATCAAAGGAATAAGATGGAAAAAAGATAAAAAGATCTCACAAAAGATGATCTATAAAATAGAGAAAATTGTGCAAGAAAATAAAGCTGAAACTTCAAGCCTAAATTAGACTATGTTTTGTTCGGATTTTTGGAGAAAGTCAAAACATAAAAGTTCTAGATCTCTCTTTTATCTTTCTGGATCATCTTTAATCGTTCAATTCCAAGTAATATCGAGAGAGTTATGGCCAAAATACTATTAGTCGACGCAGCAAAAAACTCACTGCCCAAATAAAGGGGGTCATGTCGCGGCGCATGATGAGCATGTCGCGGCCCACCCCATCTAATCCCAAGCAGAATAGATTTTTTTCAGCGTTTTGTATCTTTTTTTAGGGTAAATACTATTTTGGACCCTGTGTTTTGTAAAAGTTACCGATTGGACCCTGTGTTTTGTTAAATGACAAAATGAACCCTTTCCAAAATAGTAAAAATATGACCCTGAGCTTAATTTTTGACCATTTTTTTAATATAATCAACTTGAAAACAATTCTTAATACGAACAGATACAGAAAATATAAACAACTTTGTCATAACACTTTTAGATCGAATTATAATTAAATTTTATTTTGATAAAAAATCAATTCAGGGTCCTATTTGTACCATTATAGAAAATACAGGGTCCATTTTGTCATTTAACAAAATAGAGGGTCGAATTGATAATTTTTGCAAAACACAAGGTCCAAAATGGTATTTACCCATTATTTTATTATTTTTTCGCTATGAAAAAGTGGACTTCTATAGTTTTCAACAAGTAATCAAGGAGGACGAAAATTGAAGATAAAAATCAATTGCGAAGGCTTTTGAACGGGGTTTTCAGCATTCTTTTTTTTTTTATTTAAATTCTCTTCTCTTTTCTAAAATTAATATATGTGAATTTACTACAATGAACATGAGTAGCTTAACAGTTAATTAGAGTCTAGATGGAGATTGTTTGATATTGATTTATGGTTCTAATATGATTTAATTTTCCCTCAATTTCTATGTATTTTATTTCATTCGTATTTAATTACTTTTAATTGCCTAATCACCAATTAACTGTTTATGATTTTGATGCGAGATCTGAGAAGTGAGTATCGATTATGCTATAGTGAAATAGAACTGAATTTCGATATAGGACGAGAGTACCTATATGGTTTAGATAGCTTATAGGGTTTTTGTGTTTAATGCCTATTACATGTTTAATTTATCACGAGAGTAGAAAATTTTCATGTGATTGAGGTTTATATATCTGAGAAGACTATAAATTACCTTAGTAAACTTGCTATTACATATAAATTGGTAATAGGAAGATAATCATATTAGGCAATAATCAGTAGATACAATTGAAATCGAAAGCCTTAACTTTTACTCATTGTTAATTTTCCTATTAATTTACTTGCTTCCTAATTTTTATTGTTCTTATTATTTTCTAGTTTAATTTTATCCCAAATTTTATTCAACCAAATAGAAGTAAGAGTTTAACTTTAATGTACTTAACTATAATCCTCGTGGGATCGACCTCACTCTTTGTGAGTAATACTTGTTAAAATGATACGTATACTTTCGTGTTGCAAAATTCCACAACAATACAGAGCTCTTATTATAATTGAACTCTCTTCTTCTTCTTCTTCTTCTTCTTCTTCTTCTTGTTAATTTCAAACTTTTATGTGAATGAGTAATTGCCCACACATTTTAAGGTAATACTCAAGATAGTGTAGAAGACTGTGTAGTTTTTTGTTATCTGAAGGAGAATCTAGGTTCATATCTTGATCATAGTCTGCAACTGAAAGGATCAAGGGTTAGAGATCAAATTTCTCAGTAAAAAAATGAGTTTGGCAATGTTCTTGGGTGGGACTATGGTTTACCCCAATTGATCACTAGCTATTTCACTAATATTTTTCAGCCTCGGGTATTGAATGGGAGGAAGTGTTTAATTGTGTTCAACTATCCATTACAGATGCTCAAAATATGGAATTATTGCATCCTATTAAAGATGATGAGGTGAAAAAAAATCTTTGTTTCATATGCATCTGAAAAGTCTTCTGGACCTGACGGTATGACTTCTAGTTTTTACCAAAAGTGTTGGGATGTGGTGGGCCAAGATATATCAACTATGGTAAGAAATTTCTTTGCAAATGGTTGGTTACCTGATGGTATTAATGAGACTAATATTGTCTTAATTCCGAAGAAGAAAAATCCATATATGATGAGGGATTTGAGACGAATTGCGCTTTGTAATATTTCTTATAAAGTGGTAGCCAAGGTAATGGCTAATTGTATGAAAAGTGTCCTTTCACAAATTATTTCTTATACTAAAAGTACTTTTGTGCCTGATAGATAGATTAGTGATAACATAATGATCTCTTTTGAGGTGATGCACTACTTGAAATGTAAGAGAGTTGGGAAAAAAGGATTTAATGGCTTTGAAACTAGATATGAATTGAATGACCTTTCTTAGCAGCTACTCTTTGTCGTACGGTGTTTGTTGATAAATGGATCTATTTGGTACTTGAGTGTGTGAATTCAATGCAGTATACTATTGTAAGTAATGGTAAATATTTCGGTCCTATTGTTCCTTACTGTGGTATTCGTTAAGGTGATCTGTTTTCTCCATACTTATTCATTATTTGTGCTGAGGGCCTGTCAGGTTTGATTCGTAAGTATGAGGCAAGAGGTTGGCTTACTGTGCAAGAAGCGCATCGAATTTTGAATTCCATTTTGAATTCGGTTCATTGTTTTGAGGTTGCTTTAGGCCAAAAAATAAACTTTCAGAAGTCATCCATTTTCTTTAGCAATAACATGGCATCTGAGACTGGAGATTTAGTGTGTTCTTTATCAAGAATTCTTGAAGTTGGTGAGAATGCAATATATTTGGGTCTTCCTAGTACTATGGGTCATAATAAAGATGTTTTTCTTATTTTTTTCAAAGAGCAGATTTGTAAGCGTATCAAGAGTTGGGATGGCGATGTCTTTCAAAAGCTAGTAAAGAAATTCTTCTAAAGATAGTGGTACAAGCCTTGCCAAATTAGGCTATGAGTGTTTTTTTATTGCCTTTAGGAATGTGTGACGACTTACAAAAATTGATGAGTAAGTTTTGGTAGAAAACTTCTTATTCCTAAGGTAATGATATTTACTAGATGAGTTGGGAAATGATGTATTGCTATATTATTTATTAAATAATATAATATTTAAGATTAAAATTGTGACATATTATATATAATATGATTGAGAGTTATATATATGTAATAATCACAATATAATATGATTGGGAGTTATATATATGTAATAGTTGTAACATAAGAGGTGGAGTTAGTCATATTTTGTAACTTCCACACGATCACTAATTAAGTGTGTAAAGAGTGGTTACACAACTTAATTTTTTGAAATTCAAAACTATAATTTAAATATAGTTGCTGGGGATTGAATTTTGTCATTTATAATGTGTATAGTTGATATAAAATAAAGTGGGAATGGTTTAGAATAGGTTGGAGCGTTATTTGCAAAAACTAAAAAATTTGGTAACTAGTAACTAGTTACTATTTTTTTCAGCATTAATAATAAAACAATTTTTTACTATACGGATGGATTTTAACAACTCCCGTAACCTCTAAATCACTCATTTAATCCCATTTACACCCCATTAAGAAATAGTAACATCCATTGGGTGTAGGATGTTTGAATTTCAAAGTATGCGATCCTAGACACTATAAATAGAGACTTTGGTTCACCCTTTGAGACATACTCTTCTCTTCTATCTTTCAAACACAAAGCTAGAGAGTTCTAAGGCCTGATAATTTCTAGAAGTATTTCCACAAAGCCCTAAGCATTTCATAGAGGGAGAAATAATCTACTTGGACAAAGATGTAGAAATCTTGTTCAAGCTTTTTGGTGATCTCATCTCCACTTTGGGTGTTTGTTCTTCTTTTCTTATTTTGTTCCATTCTCTAGTTTTATATTATTCTCTTGTTCTCCTCTAAACACTCTTATATATGTTATCATATATATATATATATATATATCTTGACTATATAGTATTATATATATTATATATACATACTATATACACATTCTATATACACTCTTTATATCTCTACTATATATCATCTATTTTATATATATATATTCTATATCATATATATACACTATTATATTTATATGCTTTTATATAGTTACTTCTATCTTTGAGTTTTGAGTTGTAACTATTTTCTTTTATTTGTATTTTGTACTTTGGGGTTGTAACTTTTTATTTAATATATTGTCCTTGTAATATTTTGCTTAGAGTTGTAATTGTCTTAGTCTTTTATTCATCTTATTTTATTCTTCCATTGTAATCTCTCTATTATTTCTAACAATCAAGAAGATTATTCTTTGTTTTCAATGGAAGGAGAAACAATCAAGATGATGAACCAAGACTTGGTGAGATTGGACCGCTTTGATGACACCAATTTCACTAAGTGGCAAGACAAGGTGAGGTTCCTCCTAACCACACTCAAGATTGCCTATATTCTTGAGTTCACCTTGGAACCCTTACCTGCACCTACCGACAAGGATACCGATGAGGTCAAGGCACAAAGGAAAAGAGAGAAGATGACAATCTTCTATGTAGAGGACACATCCTCAACTCACTCTCGGATAGGCTTTACAACCTATACACCGACACTAAAGATGCCAAAGAAATTTAGGATCACCTTGAAAAGAAATTTAATGCCGAGGAGGAAGGTACCAAGAAATTTTTAATTTCTCAATATTTTAATTTAAAATTTCTTGATGGTAAACCTCCTTTACCTCAAATTCATGAGTTGTAAGTAATTGTTAATAAATTGAAAGTGCTCGAAATTGAACTTCTTGAGGCATTCCAAGTTGGTGCAATAGTGGCGAAATTGCCACTATCTTGGAAAAATTATAGGAAGAGAATCCTTCATAAAAATGAGAATTACTCTTTGGAAGAAATCCAAAAACATATTCGAATCGAGGAGAAATCGATATGTAGGGATAAGCTTGTAGAGGGGTCTAATGGAAATACTTCCAAAGTAAATGCAACTTCCAAAGTTCCTAATAAGAACAAGGGTATGACCAAAAGAGGTAATACCTTGGGTTCAAAGTCTAAACTAAACCAATTTAAAGGTGGAAAAGGTCCATGTTTTGTATGTGGTAAACTTGGACACTATGCTAAAGATTGTAAGCATAGAAAAGACTTTAAGGGACCCAAAGTAAATGCTATCGAGGAGGATATCATTGCTACTCTTAGTGAGGTAAATTCCGTGCAAGGGAAAGTGAAGGAATAGTGGTACGATACATGTGCTACCGTTCATGTCACATATGACAAATCATTGTTCAAGACCTTTGAAGAATCAAAGGGTAACCATGAGATCCAAATAGGCAATGAGGTCAAATCAAAGGTACTAGGAAAATGTACCATTGATGTGTTTTTTACCTCCGGTAAGAAAGTCACATTGGTGAATGTGTCTTATGTGCCCGACATGAATATAAATTTGATTAGTGGTGACTTACTTGGAAAATCCAACATTAAGGCCGTTTATGAATCTGGTAAGCTCATACTTACCAAGTCTAATGTATTTTTGGGCAAGGAGTACTCTTGTGACAGAATGGTGAAATTGTGCACCAATGATGTAACTTTTAATGTTAGCAATAATAAAGCATCTAGTTCCACTTATATGATTGAATATAATTCTTTATTTTTGTAACATCTTAGATTAGCTCATATTGGTTTTTATACTATGATTGATTGTGATATAAGAAATTATGGTAAATGTGAAACTTGTGTAAAAGCAAAGATGATTAGAAAATATTGTGAGAAATTCAAAAATTTTAGAATTAATTCATAGTGATTTATGTGAATTAAATAGAATTCTAACTAGAGGTGGTAAAAGGTATTTTATTACTTTTATTGATGACTATAGTAGATATATTTATGTATATTTGTTAAAGCAAAAATATTATTTATTAAGTTCAAAATAATTGAAAAATCAAGACTTTATAATATTAAATTATTTTCTGGTTTGTATTTCATATAATCATTTTTTTAAAACAAAAAATTATAAAAAAAAAAGTCAAAATTTGAAATTTAATGTAGTTTTATGATTTAATTATTGCTACCTGCATTTTTGTAAGCATGGGACGTAGATGTTAATTAAAAAAGGCCAAAGAGTCATTCACTGCCCTACTCCCTCAATTGACGCTTCGGAAAGACAAAGGCATTAACCTCGCGGGAAAGGTCTCCGTGAAAGGAAGGCTCCCTGACTGCTGGCCACGTGAACGAAACCCATGAACCAACGACTCATTCTATTCTAGGAGCTGAGGCCATTTGCTCCTGCAAGGGATATGGATCCTCTCAGAAAGGCCAAGGTGATTTGAGGATACACCAGTCCAGGGTATGCTTTCGGCCTGGGAAAACTCAACCCACGCGTGTCAGGCTACGGACCCAGTGACCAGGCTTTTCATGTACGATGTCAGAAGTTGTCCCTCACGACATGCTATCATACAGAGCATGTGTGTCCTTGTGTACTGAGCTAAATAATCCAATGGGTAGGAATAAGGAAAATTCAAATAGGAATGATCCTGAGGTGACCCGCGTCCTAGGCCCAGCCTGTTCAGCCGGTACGATCTAACACCCGTAAAATGCCACATGAGAAATATTCCACCTACCAGTCCAACGGTAGGATTTCATCCCTACAGTGATCCATCCAAGACAGCCCATACAAAAGAGTTGGCCTATAAATACCCTAGAGAAAGCACAAGAGAGGGACCTTCTCCTTCGGATCGAAGACTTATTCTTCATCACCCCGTGCACAAATATTTCTGTAACCATACTATTAACTTCAGAATATTCCTACTAAGATTCCTCTTCTTTAAGAGGAACACAGTGGAAAGAAGTAAAAGTCTATTGTATTTGTATTTGTATAAACAATCATCAACCGACGTGCCTAATAAAATAGACTCGTAGATTAAGGATAGTTAACGCTTGAACCACGTAAAAAAAATTTGTGTGTCATTTCATTATTTACACCATCATTACTTTCTTAAGCTCTAAAAATACCTTGAAAGCTGCTTTTTCAAGTGTCAGTAGCGGAACGTTCTGTCAATCGGGGAAGGTTTTTGGTGACAACACCTGGAGATATCAGAAGTGAGAATGCTGACATGAGTAACGATAAATCCTGTGAAAAACATGATCGCCTGCCAGTGGAAGGCTTTCTGCGTTCAGGTCTGTGATCCATGGATCTCCGATCGGGAAACCGTATCCAAGCTCCGTGGCTAGTCTGCGCTCTTTGGACTTTTAAAACTTAGCGAACTGAAACATCTGAGTAGCTAAAGGAAGGGAAATCAACCGAGACCCCGTTAGTAGCGGCGAGCGAGAGCGGATTGGGGGTTTGAAGAAAAACAAACACGTCTTGTCAGCAAAGTGTTCACAAGACTTCTTATTATTTGAACAACTACAATAAATAGTTCACTTTCTTTTATTTTTTTATTTAACCGATTACTAATCCAGTATACGTATAGTAGGCCTCCTTCACCACTCCACTAGTGGCTCGGCACGGTAGCTTCCGCGCCCCGCTTACTTTGCTGCTAATCTGCTAGCCATCTACCAGTATTTCCTCTTCTGCTTCTGTTTTTGGGTTTGTTTTTCCTGTGATGTGTACTTCTGTCTTTGAAGATACAGAGAAGGCTAGTTTAGGAGTCTAATTTGCCATTGGAAGTGCTAAGGTTAGGAAAGCGGGTAAGCTCTCCGTGCAAGTGAGTTGGCCAGGAGGAAAGAAAAAATAGCTATCAGTTCAAGCAGGAGAGTCCGTCTTTCTTTGTTAAATGGCCGAATTAGTCACACCCATAGAAAGGATCAATCCCACATTCGGCTCAAGAGAAGCAAAGGAAAGATCAGAGTCGGCATTAGCCCCGTTGTTGGAGCATTTGGACCCTACGAAAGCAAGCCCCGAGCTGGTCCGTACCAACCAAGAAGATTGGCTTCATTTGCCATGTTGAGGGCTCAGAAGAAGCTCATGTTGGAAAGCATGGCTACATCCGCCCCTACCCCCGCACAGGTTGAAGTCTCTATCTACGATCAGATCTTTTCTGAACCCCCCTATGACCGCTATCAAAGATAAGCTTTTTCCTATACAACCTATAGTATAAAGAAAGTCTATTGTTGTGTTTTGGAATTAGGGGCTTCAAAGCTTCAACAAGTAGAAGCTTCCTGGCAAAGCTTCCGACCTTACGATGTTTATGACCAATTGGATTTTGACGTACCAGTAGGTACCAGAGGAGATTGCTATGATCGTTACTGTATCCGTATTGAAGAGATGCGACAAAGTCTCTGCATACGATGGTGCTCCTCTCTCTGATGCAACAGAATATCGTAGTATTGTTGGCGCCCTTCAGTACCTCCCTCTCACCAGACCTGACATTTGCTATGCCGTCAATCAAGTTTGTCAGTTCATGCACGCTCTCACCACCGTACATCTCCAGGCTGTAGCCCATTCTCAGACTTAAAGCCTCTACGAGTTGCAAGTGAATGCTGGTAATCCAATCAATTGTCTGAAGCTCTTGAGTCTCAGGGCCCCTTATCTCCTTCTCCAAATCTCAGAAGATCCACACTCCTATTGATCTATTTTTCTCCATACATGTCCTACCGAGACAGAATTTGTAACTTGCTATCCTCTTGCCTAGCGGGCCTAGATTTACCTCCGTGGAAAGGAGGATTCATTCGGATCGACATGAGTCGCTACCTAAAGATGAAGTCATAATATTACTATAGCTTCCTTGTCTAAGGTGTTACATCAAATACTGGAAGGGCTCACAGTAATTCCAGGTATACGGGAATAGCAGTAATAGGACATAAACAATAAAGGCCTTGTCACGAGCCGGATTCGAACCAGCACTTCCGGAGGAATTATCTCCTACTTCATACCATAACGATCGTGATTTGGTGACCAAGACCAGGAACCAATTCTAATTTGGATCTTGACATGTCGGTGGTTTTTGTTCCTATTGTGACAATTCTTGTTCCCCCACCTTTTTAGCGTTCTGGGGCTAATAGGAGACCTTGTGGATTGTGATAAATCCGTTTCTGTGGAAGCCGCATGGGCTATCTTTCTGGTTTTCCGCCCTTTCACCTTTCCAACTCCTTAAAGGCTTTGATTCTTAACCTAATTTCTTCGATTCGTCTCCCGCAGGAGAGAAGAGGAACAAGCACTCGTGAAGTGATCCTTTTCAAGAACATGCGTGGAAACAACCCTATTTCGAGATTTTCCATTTCCGCGCGGTTAGACGCCCAGAAGGCCTATGATATAGTGGTCGGCCTTTCGAATGCCTCCTTCCTTTTCTGAGAAGCCCTTTACGACTATAAAGGACAGAGGGATGAAGGAATTTGAGCGCTGATGTAGCTAACAGCCGCCTTCATAGTCGATTCATTAGGGTCGTCACCTTCTACCCAACCTATCGTCCACTTCGGTGACTCCAACCCCGGAAACATGATCTCTTCCACTAACCTCTTCACATGAACTTTCAGAGTCCCTGCTGCCGCCCAAGCAATGGAATGGGACTGAATCTGCTCTAAGGTAAATGTGAGGCTGTCTTTGAAGATACAGAGAAGGCTAGTTTAGGAGTCTAATTTTGTTGATTCATTCATTCATTCAAAGAATAAGAGTGTATGATAAGAAACTGCTGTTACTTGTTGCAGAAATTAAAGTAGCATTTTACAACCACCCAGTCAAGTGCAAAAAACACAGTAGAATCACGCAACGCACGCTGCTGGTGTGCTTCCTGCCCGCGAGGAAAGAAAGAAGAGCGACAAGGTTTAGTTCAGATTTGACTGTTTGCAGCATGGGAGCGGATTACCCAATAAATCCCTAGGAACAATGAAAAAAAAAGATATCTCGGTAACGAAAACTATAGGGGGCTGTATTGGCGAGATCCAACGGTGAACAGCTGCTGACTGACAAGGAACTGACAGAAGGGGGAAAAGAGGAGTGAAACCATTCGACGGATTTGGTAGGGCGGTGTTTACGTTCAACCAAACCATTCTGCTGTGGTGTCTTTGGACAATAAAAACGAGGGGCTTGAGTTGCTCAACCTTAGCCCGGTGCTCATGGTAGGCACCGGAGTAGATCTACACTAAAAAAAGACAAAGAACACCAGACATGAAAACAAATGTCTCCAGACACTTATTTAATTAATAAACCTTCTAAAACTCAAAAGAGTCGACGGACTCATTAAGAGATAGGGGGCCATCCACCGAAGATGGCAGCGGCTTATTCTGTACTTTCCCCTTTCCTAGCCCCCGTCCTAGATTTGCTAGTAGGCCTGCTCTGTTAGTGTCGGCCTTTTGGTACAAAAAAGAGGACGGTTGCCAAAAAACTCGATAAACAATTATTAATAAGAAAATACAACTACACGCGAAGCACATTTTATTTCTTAATAACTAGTATAAACAAATGTGATTATTTTACAAATTTTACACTTTCATGATGTTAGTATAGTTAATTAACTAATATATATATAAATATATATTTTGATATTTTCTTTAATAGGTGACACAAAATTATGCTGAAAAAAAAATTGACAGATATTTAGATTATTTTTTATATATAATACAATACTAAGAATAAATATTTAATCCTTTTCAAAAAAAATATATATTTAATAAATATATATTGAATAAAATATTGGGAAATTTGATAATCTATGCTTAAAAATTAAACATGGTGTTTAATTATCCCAAATAATAACACATAAAAAAAATATACCTATGTTTCAATTGTCTTCCAAAAATACCCCCATCATTTCAATTCCCCCCAATCTCTCTAACTTCCCTCTCTCTCCTGTCTCTCTTCCTTTCTCGGTTCAAACTCAGCCAACCCAACCACCGCACCATTGTCTCCCTCTCTCACCTCACCACCGCACCATTATCACCACCTCTCGACCCAGACGACAGACGAACCCAGCCGACCCACACGACCCACGAACCCAGTCGACCCACACCACCCACGAACCCAGTGGACTCACGAACCGTCGAACCCAACGCACGCCGTCCACCCACACGACCCACACGAACGGCGAACCCAACGCACGCAGTCGACCCAACGGACGCAGTCGACCCACACGACCCACACGAGACCCACTCCGAGGAGAAATCGTCCCAAGCACAATCCACGAACCAGGTATGGGCTAAACTTAACTTTTTTTTTGCAATTTATCATATACATTGTGCATCTGTGATATAACTGAAATGTATTTGTTTAAATTTATCAATTTTAGAGTTTGGGGAAGAAACTGAGTTTAGGGAGATAGATTTTGGGGTTTTTTTTATTTTGTGCGATATTGGGCGACGTGTAAGCGATATTTGTGCGATTAAGGATACAAAATAAGCACTGCATTTGGATTGTTGAATTTGTGCGATTTTTGTGCGATTATGTGCGATTTTGTGCGATAGTTGACTGCTGCATTTGGGTTGTTGAATTTGTGCGATTTTTGTCGATTTCTTGTGCGACTTTGTGCGATTTTATAGCTATTGTGTTTGCAATTATTATATTTGTGCGATTTTTTAGCGATTCCTTGTGCGATGGTGTGCGATTTATATTCAAATATGTTGCCAACCAGGATTATTTCCGGTGTGCGATTAATGTGCGATTTATGTGCGAGTTTGTGCGATGTTGTATGTTATTCATTGGCTGTTATGCGATTTCTATGCGACGTACGTGCGATTAATAATCTTCCTGTTTGTATTTGCAGATGGCTCCAGAACTCATTCTCCCCTTGGCTGAGCATTTTCCTGGGCGTATCACTTACCGAGGAAATGGGTACTTTGCTTCTATTAAAGCAAAGTTTGAAGCCTTTAACCTGACCGAGAGGGTGAAGGAAACTCTTTTTGGAGTTTTTTGGAATGCGAATGAACTGAAATTCTCCGGGGTGATTGTGCATCAACTACTGTTGAGGAAAATGAAAGTGACTGAGGTAAAGAATGATGAAGTGTGGTTTTACGTGGGTAAAACCGAGGCCAGATTTGGAAGATCTGAGTTTGGATTGATTACGGGACTGAAGATGAGCGGTGGCCCCTCGACTGAAGAATTGAATACACTATGTGAGTCTGATCGGATATTGCGGGACTACCTCAATAATGCCAAACGGGTCACTTTCAAAACCCTTTGGCTAGCTTTTGAGGCGTGCGATGTGGCCGACGACGTGTACAAGCTGGGGCTGTGTGCATTTGTTGAAGGAGTGCTTCTATCTAGGGCTGAGGGTGTTTATATATGGTCGGATATGCTGAAGTTAGTAGAAAACGAGGAGAAGTTCTTCGAATATCCGTGGGGCCTTCTTTCATATCAGAAGTTGTTGTCATCCACAGCCAAAAGTATGACTGACCTGAGGAAGAACTACCTTGATAAATCTACTAAGGATAAGAAGAAAGGGAAGAAGGAGAAAAAAATTACTCAACCAGAGGCGAAGTACAATGTCTACGGATATGCACCGGCGCTACAATACTGGGCCTTTGAGGTGATGCAAGATTTGGGGAAGAAGTACGGGCAGTGCAGAGGGACTAGATTCCCTCGAATGTTGAATTGGAGCACCCCCAACACAGTTACGAAACATGATGTCAAGCAACCTGATGTCGCTACCCTATTCGAGAAAAGGGTATGTCAATCTGACTTTCTTTGTTGTTTTGGTATTTCTTTTGCTAAATTGTGCTTTACAACGATTTTATGCGATTTTAATGCGATTTTTGTGCGATTTGAACATGTCTTTCATTTGCCTCTGTTTCATTTTGCGAGTTTATGCGATGTCAATGCGATTTTTGTGCGAGTTAGACCTATTTCATTTGCAACTGTTTTATTTTGCGAGTTTATGCGATTTTCGTGCGATTATTGTGCGATTTCACTATGCTGAATAGGATTCTGCTATTTTCTGCGATGTTATGCGACTTTGTTGCGATTTTTGGGCGAGTTTAATATGCTTTTTGTGTTTTAAACAAACCTGATCTTTTCTGCGATTTTATGCGACGTGTGTGCGATTTTTGTGCGATAATTAATATATATTTTTTTCCAGATGGTTGTTCTTCAAATTCTGTATCCTAGGAATTGGGAGGTGGACTATTGGAAGAGCAATTGTGAGGGTGAGGTCCCCACGGTGGAAATGGGGTTGGATGAGGTCGAAGAAACGCAAGTCGGGGCGCAAGATTCGACCGCATTCCAGACCCAAGCCGAACGGGTGGCGGATTATGTGAAAAAGTCCAAAATTATTCCACCATCCCCACCCAAAGAAGCACCAGACGCCTCCACATCTGCCACCGTGCCCCCAACGCCTGCCACTGTGCCCCCAAGCTCTGCTCCAGCCAATGACTCCAACTACCTCTTGTTGGCTAAGAGGTTGGAGAAGGTAGAAGCGCAACAAGTTGCGATTCTGACTGCGTTGCATCGAGATGAAGGCTGACTTCAAGAGAAGTCAGAAAGAGATGAAGAATCTTATCATGGATCAAATTGCGACCGTGATAAGTTTGTTACAGAAGCAGCCTTCGGAGCCGACACAACCATCGTGGCGGCACGACAATCGGACCCCACACATCCATCGGACACGGCGAGCCATTACGGACGGTACATCCATCACCGCCGACATATGATGATGATGATGATGTCTACCCAGAAGATTGGCAACCTGACGCATGTGACGTTCCTTCTACTCCTGCAAACGCCATTGTCATTTCGCTGGGTGATACTGAATCTCAGGATGTGGAAGAGTTGCAGGGGCCACCAGATGGAGTGGAGTTCTGTAGGCTTAGGCGAAAGCGCAAGCCGGTTTTCTTGAATGACTACACTGCTGGGAAGAAGAAACAACGACATGGGCCCGTGGTAGTAGACACCCTGAAACCGGCGGACGCCCGGCTGTTAAAATTTTTCCGTAAGTGGATCACTTATGCTAGGGACAATGGCCGTCCTAGGGATGTTCACACTGGCGAAGCCACTAGATCGTGGTTCGTGAAGTTGATGGTGCTGAACGAATGGCTCGAAGATGCTGTAAGTTATTTCTTAACAGAATTAATTTATTGTGTTTTTTATTGTTTGTGCGACTTATATGCGACTTACATGCGATTTATATGCGATTTATACTTACTCTATATGTAATTTGGTTTATGCGACTTTATGCGATTTATGTGCGATGTGCTTGCGATTATAAACTGATTTATGTTGGTTCGCGATTACTGTGCGATTTTTGTGCGATTGTTGTGCGATTATTTGAAACAATTTTGGTAATTTGCTGTGCGATTTCCTGCGATTCGTTGTGCGACTTTTATGCGACTTCTTTCTAACTGTTTTCATTTGGAACACAGCAAATTGATGCCATGGCGCACTTATTGAGAAGAAGACGGACCCTGTACCCAGAAGTCTACACCCGAAAAGGTGTAGTTTTGGACACATCTGCTCCACAGTTCTTTTCCATGTTTTGGAATATGTGTGAGGGTGACAGGAGCAAGATGAAATGGGATGAGAGCGTCATGAGTTACGTGCAGGGGATACCGCACAGATACTTGCCATGTTGGGAGAAGCAGGAGTACATATACTTTGTGTTGCACCTTCCCAAAGAGCGCCACTGGGTGGCAGTTGAGGTGGATATCGAGAACTGGGAGATCATTGTATATGATTCTGATATCGGTGCCACCGTTGAGGCAGCCATGGAGTCATATTTGAAGCCTTACAGCGAGCTCTTTGCAAATCTAATTCGAGATAGCGGTTATTTCCAATACAATAATTATGTACATCCGGTGGAGTTGGGCGATCTCAGTCAGCTCCTACCCCTCCATTATAGACGAGCTACCTCGGAGGTTGTACCACAAACGAACAGCAGGTGAATCTCTTTTTCTTTTGTATATTTTGAGTAATTTATTTAATTTTGCACTCCATTATGAATTACTTAACTTAATTGTTGCTAATATTTAGTTTTTTTTTTTAGTGGCAATTGTGGAATGTATGCCATGGAGCACATTGAGCACTTGATGCTGGATCGGTCGTTGGAGCATGTGCATGATGATAACATGCTCACCTTTAGACATAGGTGGTGTGTGGACCTATTTTACCAGAACTTAACGTGGTAGTTTTTTGTAGGTTTTTGCAATGTTAATCTTGTACACATAAACTCCCCTTTTGTAATTGTATTATAATCTCACCAAATTTATATATAACAAGTAAATTTAAAGCTATTTAAATTGTTGCTTGTATCAATTTATTTCTTTTTTAAATTTTTCATAAATCCTGTGAGAAGATGACTTCTTGATAAATTATTTCACTAGGAATCGCATTAAAATCGCACATTCATCGCGCATAATATCGCCAAAATACACAAACTAACAAATCTAGATTAGTTCACATCGCAGAAAAATCGCACCATAATCGCACAATGTCGCCAAAAATACAGAACCAAAGCAAACTCAAAAACAGGATCCTGTCAGTTAACATCGCACAAAAATCGCACCATAATCGCAAAAATATCGCCAGACAATACAGAAACGAGCAACCAAAAAACAAGATCCTGTCAGTTAACATCGCACAAAAATCGCACAATAATCGCAGGATATCGCCAAAAAATACAAAACAAACTACAAACTAGCTCCTGTCAGTTACAAATCGCACGGAATCGCATAATGTCGCCTAAAATCGGTAAACAAACCAAAAAATTATTAATCTAGGAGAAAAAAGCACAATATCCAACAACCGGCAATACAACACATATTCATTTAAAAATTGGAGAAATGGTTCAAACTCGAGCTTTGCATGTAGCTCGTTGTGCCCCGAACCGTGACATAGCGAACAATGACGAGGTTCCACTACCACGACCACTAGACGGTCGACGCTTCGTCGGTCTTCTACCCGCATTGCTCTTCCTAGGCCGACCTGCGGTTTTTTCTCCTTTGGTACCCCGATTCTTATGTTCTTGATATGTTCCGTAGTACCCACTCATCCTCCTCGCCAACAATATTAATTGTGGCATCGTAGGTTTTCTTCCACGTTTCTTTAGTGTAATATGGAGAGCAAAGTGTGTACACGCTCACATTCTGACTAACTGCTGCGGCACATGCATGTGGACAAGGGATTTTCAGCATTTGGAAAAGTCCGCAAGTGCATGTTCTCTCCACTAAGTTCACATCACCACCTCTCTCACCTTGAGGACTCGTACCAACGTTGAACAATTGGGCACCATTACGAAGGACACTCCTGAACATACCATCTTTGTGTTGATCCTTTAAATCATTTTCAAAAGTAGTAGCCAAAGGAGTAGCGCACTTACTAGCCTTTTCGAGACGAGAAGCAAACCAATTTTGAAGTGTGAATCGATGAAGTCAACCAAAATAGTTACCGGATATTTTACGAATTCTTCGTCACCTTGTTGAAGCTTTCGGCGGCGTTGCTTGTCATTATGTTGTACCGATCGCCCGGACAATAAGGACGAGCCCACTTTTCAAACCCTATTTGCTCGACGTATGTAGCAATGGCGGGGTCCATCTGTTTCAAGACCTCAAAATGCCTATCACATTCCGTCTTGTTCCATGCGTAAGCCGCAAGCCATATTTGCTTGTTGCATACATCGATCTTAAACTTGTGATTGACATTCATAGTAATATGCTTGAAGCATGCACGGTGGCATGCTTCGGGAAAACAACATCAACGGCATGTTCAATGCTTTGATGCCTATCCGATATGAACATAAGATTTTCAACCGACCAATGGCTTCCTTCAACTTTCGCAAGAAATACTTCCAAGAGTCATGATTCTCACTGTCAACAATTGCAAAGGCTACCGAAACAATTGGTTGTTTGCATCGTACGCAACGGCAACTAACAGTGTTCCTCCATACTTCGTCTTCAAGAATGTTCCGTCGATACTAATCACAGGACGACAATACTTAATTCCCTTCCTACAAGCATCGAGTGACCGAAACGATACTTGAACCGGTTATCCTCGCCGACAATGTCGGTAATAGTGCACAGGATTATTCGTTCCGGCATGTAGAAGTAACCATATAATTTCGTATAAGATTCTGCTGGAGTACCCCTCTTGTACATAACTGCCTTCTCTCTACATCTCCAAGCTTTCTCGTAACTCATCTTGATGCCATATTCATCAAACATATCCCTCTGTATGTCTTTTGCCTTGTAGTTAGATCCATCTGATGTGTACTTGTTCTTAATAATGTGACCAATGACCCACGGTGCTGCTTGTCGGTGATCAGAATGTCTAGAATCCAAGTTACATGTGTGTTCGTTGTGAAACACAGTAACCTCAAACATGTCACAAAGTGCCTTCTTCTTCCCCCTTAATCTCCATTTACAATTTTCATCCTTACAAGTAACGTAAAACACATCAGTGCCGGACTTACTTACCATCCACTCAAAATTATTTTTCAAAGGCATACCTACCAACTACATTCTTCAATTCTTCCTTGTTTTTGTACAACTTGCCAAGATATATCTCCCCTGAAGGCGTACCACTAAGAGATGTTGTATACACATTATTTTCCTCTATGTCTTCCCTTGTCCACACAAGAGGTTTGAATTTAGTAGAAACTTCAAATTCAGATACAGGAGCACTATTAGAAGGACCTGGCCGACTGCTACTAGTTCCTGGTGTTTGGCGATTCTCACTACGGGGGGGTCTTCTTTGTCGCTCTACTTGGTTGCTTGGAGTTAGTTCCATCCTCAGGGGAGGTACATCAGCAGCCACATCATCATCCACACCCAAATCAACCACATGATCATTGTTGTAAAAGGGAGCATCGAACTCATCTGAATGATGAAATTCGATACCCACTCTCTCATCATCTACATTAGTGCCAACTTGCTCGTCCAAACCAACCCCCAGATCAGTTTCTGGGACAAAGGTCCCAACAACACTTCTAGGGGTTACATTTCGGGGAGTCTGCTCCAAATTCACATTCTTCTTCACCTTAGTCACAAATAGTGGCAACAAGTTGTCCACACTCATTTTTGCCTTCATGCTCAAGAACACTCGTAGTTGACTATCTTTCACTAAAACCTCAGGTGGAAACTTAGTGCCTTTCATGTACATGTAAAGAACTTCTAACTTCAATTCAAACACCAAGGGGTCCACCTCCAACTCCTCATGCAAAACTTCATGCAACTTTTTCAGTGTACAGTCAATGTCCAATATCAATGTCTTACTTTTTGAGGAATCAAATACCCAGTTGAAACCCTCCAAAGTCCAAACGCCATCATACAGTACAGGCACAAATACAGATGAATCTGTCCCAAAGAAAAACAAACAAACTTACATTTAAAAATACCATACTATATCGCACACACTATCGCACAGTATCGCACAACATCGCCTTAAGCTAGCATAAAATAAACCAGTTATGATGTCGCACAATAATCGCACAACAAAGGAAAGAAATCGCATAAAGTCGCACAATATCTGGAAATCAACAAAATCGCATAACGACGCAAATTAAATCGCACACAAATCGCCAAACATTAATATCGCATATACAATCGTACAATAATCGTACAAAGTCGCCAAAATTAATCATGTCATCCCTAACCTCAGATTTCTCATGGCATCGCACAACACATCGCATGATGTCGCATAAAATCGCCAAAACCAAAAAAACCCAGAAAAACACAGACTGTTAGCCACAAACTCTACCTCCATTTCAAGGACACAAAAGTCACATATTACAACTAACAACGTTCAGATCCATGCAATTCAACAAAAAACTACACTATTTACTAAGAAAAACACTTACCCATTGCTTTGTTGAGTGAGGTGGAGGTTGAGGGTGATAATGGTGGAGGTTGCAGTCGGCCGGGACAGGGAGAGTTCACGGTGGCCGTCGGCGGCAGTGATGGAGAGAGAGAGCAAATGAGAAACAGAGAGAAAGTGAAAGAGAGAGAGAGTGCGTGAAGAGAGAGAGAGTGCGTGAAGAGAGAGAGACAGAGAGAGAGAGAGCGTGAAGAGGGAAAGAGGGAGAAAGAGTAGGCTGCCTTTGGGGTTTGAAGAGGGGTATTTTGGGGTGTCCACTTAAAGATTAGGATAGTTACAAAATTTTTAGGAGGGTGGTATAATTAAACACCACTTCTAACTTTTAAGCATAAAATGTCAAATTTCCCTATAACATAAAATATATTTGTTTGGAAAATATTAATAAAGTAAGCCGTAATCCAAAGAAATCCCTAACATTTACTTTGGAAAAAAAAATTGATTCTTGAGTCGTAGTAAACTATTTGTACGACATTTCTCCTCTTTGTAGGTTTCAAAGAGGAAGAACCCACAAAAAAAAAGTGTTTATGGTGCTGCAATTTGGCAAATTTCCTTTGGGTTCCACCTACGTCTTCATACGATCTCTGCCCTAAATTGAATCACTCCCTTCTCCGGTAAGAGTCAGTGGAACACTTTTAAATCAAACTTCAATTTACAGTTGTTCCTGTTTTCGCTGTTGTCTAATTATCCTATTATTCGCCGATCCCAAGTTATGTAAATCTTTTTTTTTTTTTTTTTTTTTTTTTTTTTTTTTGTGTATATTTGTTTATTCACGTGCTTTTATGAATTCCATTTAGACTGATTGCTTGGATTTTGTTTTTTCTTTCTTTTTCCTGATGAATTATGGGTTTAGTGCTCAATGCATGTTTTGTTTTCTGATATTGAACTTTGGGCGGTTAAATTGAATGGATTATTGCTTACTGGTTTTGCAGAGGTTTCCAAGGGTATTGGGATCAATGTTGAATGATTCTAAGAGTAAGTGTGAGAGTGTGTCTCATCAGAATTTGAAGGAAAAGACCAAGCACCGTGTCGATGATCTTCAGAGAATTTTTTCAAATCTCGAGTCCGCTAGGAAAGACAGTCGACCTGGGGACATAGCTGTTTTTGAGGAGCAGGTCCATCAGATGCTACGAGAATGGAAAGTTGAGCTCAGTGAGCCAACCCCAGCATCTTCTTTACTTGTATGTTCTGATAACTTAGTTCAATTACAATGTCAATTTTCTAATGATTGTTCTTTTAGGCTCTAATTTTTATTGGGTATTCAAGTTTTAATGTGGGTAGTGTATTGTATTGAGTAGGGCGGTAGCCTTGGATCGTTTTCTGAAGAGTTAGCTCGACTTCTGCAACAATACGATGTTGAGGACGATGCAACTAGTCCATTAAAAGAACTCCCACATCCTAAGCCTGAGCCTGATCCTGAGCTTAATCTTGAAAACTTTGATGTTGGAAATTTTTCGGCGTTTGAACTGGTAAAAGAAATACATATTCCTATCTTGAGTAGATGTTGTGCTATATTTGAGCTTGCTTATTATGATTATTATGTTATAACACCGCCGCAGTATGTAAATGGTGATTGATGGGTGCTTTTCTTTTTTCAGGACTACTTTGATAATAAGGAACCACAAGATCATGGTTTTCAAGGATTTCCTGAACTTAAAGGATCTGGTTTAGATTTTCACGAGACAGTGCCAAATGATTCAAATTTGATTACTGGACTGGAGCATCAACAGTTTGATATGTATCAAGACTTCAGTCAAGGGCTTATTGTTGGAGCCAATAGCATAAATCAGTGTGGACAAGATCCTTTACCCAATGTTCTTCCTGATATTTCCCCTCCACCCTCTGCATTCATGGGGCCAAAATGCGCTCTTTGGGACTGTTCTAGGCCTGCACAGGGATCGAAATGGTGCCAGGACTATTGCAGTAGTTGTCATTCAGTTTTAGCCTTAAATGAAGGTGTTCCAGGCATAGCTCCAGTTTTACGGCCTACTGGCATCGGAATGAAGGATAGTCCGCTGTTTTCTGCTCTTAGTTTGAAGATACAGGGAAAGGAGGTGGGAATCCCAGAGTGTGAAGGAGCTGCTAATACAAAATGCCCGTGGAATGCTCCTGGTAAGTCGATAACGTAGAGCATATTTTCTTTTTAATCCCCTCTTGCTAAACAGCCATTTTGGTACTTTATTTCGTGACAATCTCATGTGCATATCTATTTAAACCATGCTGCTTGATGCTGTGATGCTGTGATGCAGTTCACTCTTTCTGTTTCCTTTATTGTTATTGCTCTGATATAGTTTGCAGTCACATGGCCTCTTTTTCATTTTCTTCAACTAATTGCTCTCCTTCCATGTTGCAGAACTGTTTGATCTTTCTCTCCTACAGGGTGAAAAACTTAGAGAATGGCTCTTTTTTGATAAGCCTAGAAAGGCATTTGAAAGTGGAAATAGAAAACAGAGGGGATTGCCAGATTACAACGGGCGTGGTTGGCATGAATCAAGGAAGCAAGTCATGAAGGAATTTGGGGGACTGAAGAGGTCATATTACATGGATCCACAGCCTTCAACCTCTCATGAATGGCATCTATATGAATATGAGATCAACAACTACACTACATGTGCATTATATAGATTGGAGCTCAAACTTGTTGAAGGAAAGAGAAGTCCGAAAGGAAAAGGGTTGAATGATTCACTTGCGGATCTGCAGAAAAAGATGGGAAGGCTCACTGCTGAGGCTCCTATAGATGATGGAAATTCTTCAATGACCAAAATTAATACTACTCAAAAGTAATTTAGTAATTTATTTATACTCCTTAAACGATAAACAGTTCAAGAGGAAAATTGAAATATTTGTGTTTCCTTTTGAAAAGTCTCAGTCCTATATCAATTCATCTGCAGATGAGTTCTCATCACTAGAGAATTCATGTTTGGCTACTACAGCTGGGCTGTGTTTGGTTAGAGAATGGAAGATTTTTTAATGCCAAGCAAATCAGGTTAGAGCTTTGTCATCTCATCGTTGTGTAGTTGACACTATGTTGGACTTAGCTCTAATAAGATACTAGGGAATCTAGATGAGAGATGGAGAGAAATAGTACAGTAAGATCATAAGCAAAACAGCAGTTTTAATTGTAAATTGATTCTAAGTATGAACGGTTTATTCTGCTCTCTCCATTGTCTTTTTTATCATGTATTGGCATTGAATTTTGTTCTCTCTCTCTCGTAAACAAACAATTTTCTTGAATTCTTCAAGGTAGTCGATACACGGTCAACCTCTCGCTTCGTAGTGATGGAGCTTGATTGATGAATTTGGGAAGCCAGGAGGGGTTGCCGATTCCATAGACAGTTCTCTTCCAAGATCCATCCAATTGTCTTTGTCTTGCTTTTGGCAAGTAGTATGCTCTAAATATCAGTCCGACTGTCATGAAAGTCACTGTTGTTTTGATTCCTAAAGGACGTAAAATCTTGTGAATCCATTGAACAAAATTGAAGATGACAAACTCGGGTTCGAGGTCTCATAGGAGATGTTCAACTTGGGATTCTGTTCTATCCATGACTATCATGATGAATGGGAATAAGGAAGAAGACATTTCAATAGTGATCTCAGCCTCGGCAGGTATGCCGACATGAGGAACAGTGATTTGGAAGAACTGGCCTTTTTGGCTAGTTGTAGAGTGCGAGCAATGGAGTTGTGGCCAAAAGCAAACCAAGGGAACATTATGAAGGTCCCTCCATATCATACTTTCTTGTTGAGGAAATCTGTCAAAAACACACCCAAAAAAAGAAAGGAAAAAGCAAAAAGAAAAAAAATCCAAACTAGATGTGAATGTGATCAATAGAAGAAAGTGGAGGTAAAACTATTACTCTTGTGATCTTTATATATCCATGAAAGTAAAATATGGAGTAAAATAGATGGGAATTGAGGTAAAGAGGAGAGGAAGTTTGACATTGATGTATTTGAACACGTTTCAGAATTAAAATAATAAAATGAGCGAAATAGAAATAAAAGGGAATAAAGTATGAAACAAATAAATTTAATATTTTATTATATTGTTTACTAAATTAATTTGAGAACGAATCAAAATTATTTTATTTTGTTTGTATAATTAGAAAAGGTAATCCAAATAGTTTAGATGGGCCAAATAATCTTTCGAAAATTTACATAATATACTTATTTTTGTCATTTTTTTACATATATACTGTCAGGTAGTAATTTTTACATTTTTACTGTGTATATTATTTAAATTTTATTCGGCAGACTTTTCTCTTTTGGCAGGATATGGCAGTGGCAGTTTTTTTTTAAAACCTTTATATATATATATATATATTTTATAGTGACAAAAGCTGTCACTTTTAATTGAGTTTCAATTTTTTTTTAATATTTTTTAATATTATTTATTTTTTTCTTTACTTTTTTACTTAAAATTTATAATGATAAAGATAAAATTATATATAAAGTGTTGATTTGATTGATATTGTCACTTGTGACAAGTTTTTTATTTATATTAAATTAAAATTAAAGATGATAAAGATGAGAGTCAAAATGTGTCTTCGTTTTACTTTTTGATTATATTTATTATTTTCTATTTTTTCTCTCTCTATGTTATTCTTCTTCTTCTTCATGGGTCTCTTTCTTTTGTGTTTTTTTTTTTCAAAATTCATACACTTATCATCTTTTTTCTCACTATCTTCCTCTTTAAGTTCTCTTACTCTCTCCATTAACATATAAATTTTTTATTTTATTTCTTGTTCAGTTCTTCTTCTTCATTTTCTTCTCATTTTTTTAGTTTTTCTAATTTTTAGTCACACTTTTGGGGGGAAATAAAAGAGTGATTTTTTTATTTTGATTTTCCAGATCTGTTCTTGCAAATATAGCTACTGTTGCATTTGGTGTTGAGGCTGTGCAGAAGATGGTTAGTTTTTTTTAATCATTTTTTCTTTTCTTTTCTTTTTTTTATTTGTTTTAGTGTTGTTTTATGGTTGTTTTGCCATGATTTATTTATTTGACGTCAGTTTCATTGTTCTTACTCTATCTCGCCAGAATTAATGGTTGTTTTACAAGTGTTCTTATGTTGATGTAATGGTATTATACGTGCGTGTAGTAGATGGAGACTATAAATATATTTCTTCTTCCTTCTCTATAACTATTGTTGTATTTTTTTATTCTGATTCTTCTATAAATACATTTGACAAGCTCATTGGCAAAAAAAATTTGAAGGGTGTGATTATTTTTTTTTTTAAGTGGTTACATCTGTTTCATTGTTTTACATTTGTTTTTGTGTTGTTTTAGTAGTTTTTTTATTCTAATTTTTTAGAACTGGGTTGGTAAATATAGCTGCTATTATATCTAGTATAGAGGTTGTACAGAAGATGGTTAGTTTTTTTTTAATCCTTTTTTTCTTTTGTTTTTTTAATTTGTTTTAGTGTTGTTTTACAGTTTTGCTATGGTTATTTATTTGATGTCGATTTCTCTATTTTTGTTCTATCTTGCTGGAATTAATAGTTGTTTTCAAGTGTTCTCGTATTGCTGGGGTAGTTATATATATGGGTGTAGAAGATAGAGTACAATAGGGATGGCTCCCTATGAGATGTTGTATGGTAGGAAATGTCATTCTCCAATTTATTGGGATGAGACTGGAGGAAGGAAATATTTAGGTCCTAGTTAGTTCAGCAGACCATTGAGGCAATAAAGAAAATCAAGGCTCGGATGCTATTCTGATTCTAAGCACAGAGACATAGAGTTTCAAGTGGGATAACATGTTTTCCTACGAGTCTCACCAATGAAGGGTGTAAAGCGCTTTGGAAAGAGGGGAAGTTAAGCCCTGGGTTCATAAGGTCATTCAAGATACTTGATAAGGTCGGGCATGTAGCGTATCGGTTAATCTTAGCACCAACATTATCAGTTGTACATAATTAATGTATTTCATATTTTTATGTTGAGAAAATATGTGTCAGACCCGACTCATGTCTTGAGTTACAAAGCCCTAGAACTATAGTTAGAATTATCCTATGAGGCACAACCAGTTCAAATCCTCGATAGGAAGGAAAAGGTTCTTCAGAACAAGACCATAGTGTTGGTCAAAATACTCTGGAGAAATAGTAAGGTGGAGGAAGCCACCTGAGAATTAGAGTCCAACATGAGAGTTCAATATCCAGAATTATTTAGGTTAGTCTTCAAAGATTAAATACTTTTAACGGGGGGATAATTGTAATGACCGCATATTTAGGATATGGATTAGTAGGGTAGTTAGCATTAATTATTCGCATTTTATGGTTATATGTTAAGATCTTGTGTTGTGGGTCAAATTTTAAGAAATATGCAATAGAATTATAATTTTCCAATTCTGAGAATTTTATTAAACTCTAGGTGTATTGTTTATGCTATATGTGAAAATTAATATTTTTATAATTTTTGGTCAGTAATGATGGAAAATGCGACAGATGGTCGGTAGAGTCACATGGGTTAGTTTGGAATATCAAGTTTTAGGTGGGGTTATGATTGTGGACCATTTTATCCCTAAGCCTTAAGATTACTTAACAGTGAAGTAAGAGCAAAATTAGAAATTTACCATTTATTTGGATGTTGTCTTTTAGTGGGATATTGTAGAATAATCTCACATATTTTTATTTGTGGAGCTAGAATAAAAAAAATGAAATTAGGAGTTTATTTTATGAATAATTAGCAATTTTGTTCCCTAAACATTCGACAATACTGATTTTGGCCCCTAAAATATACGACTTGTTAAGAATCCTCCTTGACCTTTTACATTTAGAGAAATTTAGTGCTTCAGTTAGGTTCTGTCCTATTATTTATTAGAATCTCAATAATTTTAGCTTGATTTTTTAAGATACGTGTTTATAAATAAAATAAAATTTAAAAATATTTTTTAGAAATAATTTAAGTTTTTTTAAATAAAATTAATATTTTTATCTGATCTTTTAATAATTTTTATTATTTTAATCTGAATTATTAGAATATTATAATTGCTTTTAAAAAATAGAATATTATAATTTTTAAAATTATTTTTTTTAATAAAAGGGGATAATCTTGTATTGGTTAAAGTTCATGGGATAAAAATACTAATTTTTAACGGTAAAATAAGCGAAACCTAATAGAATGAGCATAATTATGTAAATGTTGTATTTTAAGGAGAATTTTAACAAGCTGTATATTTTAGGAGACAAAACCTGGTAGTGCCGAAAATTCAAGAAGCAAAAATGCTAATTATTAAAAAAAATTGATAAAGATATCAAATTAATTACAAAATATAATTTTGCTTAAAAAAACTTAAAGTATTTTTTTAAAAAATATTTTCAAATTTAATTTTATTTATAAACACGTATCTTAAAAAATTAAACTAAAATTATTGAGAACCTAATAAATAATTTAAATAAATTAAGATTTTTGAAGTTTAAAATCTAACTTATTTATATTTATAAATTCATATCTTACCAAATAAAAAAAAATAATTAAAAATTCAATAAAAACATAAAATTATTTTGAAAAAAAAAAAAGTTAGAAATTAAACTAAAAAAATATTATGTTTACTTAAACAAATTTATATTTTTTTGAAAAAAATAAGGCTCAAGTTTGTTCCCGTAAATTTTTTTTTTTCTACAATTAAATTTTTAATATATCTTTTTAATATCTAAATGAAATTTTTAATGAAAAATAAATATTTTTTAAATCGCTTAATTAATTTTAAAATTTTAATTTCTTTTTTTAATTTTCTTAATCATTTTACCTAAATTAATTTTTTAAAATTTACTAGAAAAATGTTGAATCTTTCTTATTTTTATTTTGAGAGTGTACAATTTGATAATTATTAAAGTTTAAGGGACAAAATTACTAATTTACAAAGATACGTCAATATTTAAACAGAATTGCTAATTATTCTCTTCATAATTAATAAAATACTGTAAATTTTAAAATTTATTTATTTTTATAAAAGGAAGCAAAGTTTTGTATTGGTCAATGTTCAAAAGATAAAAATACTAATTTTTGATGGTAAAAGAATAAAACTTAACAGAAAAGACATAATTATGTAACTGTTATATTTTAAAAAGAATTCTTAACAAGCCATATATTTTAAGAAGCAAAATTAAGTAGTGCCGAAAGGACAAAGATATTAATTAAATGTGTAATAAAAAGTGGTAGTTCAAAACATATCCCATACACATTCTGAATAATTTAGTAAAACTTCTTTAATATAAAGCCCTATCCATATGACCCAAATGTATGTAATAACTTGTAACTATTTTATTTTGCTGATGGAGAAAAAAGAAAATACAGAATTTATATTCTTATAATTAAATGAATTACATCCATTATACATTAGCTTAATTTTCCTGCTGGTAAACATTATTATCATTATTATCATTATTATTTGTTTTGAAGGGCTGACAAGCATTATTACAATACAAGTAAAGATATTCTAGCTTTCTTATGAAGCTAGATTAAAGTTATGCACGATTAGAACATATGTTCTTCAAATACAATGGAGAATTAATCTCCCTGAGCTTTATTGCTGAGTAGACGGCCATGAATTTGAATCAATCCAATCAAAAGCAATGGGGCTCAAAAATGCATCAGGGATACCGAAGGAACTCACCAAGTTGAGTGCATGGGGTCGCAATTCACTGCATAATTTTGTCACTTCCTTCCTCACCGCGGCAGCATTCTCAGTTGATAAGTATCCATATCGGAGGAAAGCTGCATCTTCTTCCAGGCAAATCAATGCATACATAGACCTTAACAGCCCCAAGACTTCCTGCATTGGATAAATTGAAGTTGACATGTTAAAATCATAATATCTCTTTCTTTTAATCAACAATATCTCAAGAAGCCCATATGATCTCCAATAGAGTAGCTTCCGACTCTATTGGAGGAAAATAAGCTAAACGACAGAGTTACCTTCAAGGAACCAACTGGTAAAGTAGCCTCAGCATCAAGAAAAGTTTGCAATATTGCACGATCTGAGAAGCCTCTACCAAGATCCTCTGCAAGCTGATAACTCTGTTCCAGGAAAGGGTAAGATCAGAAAGAGAGGCAGATCAAGATGTAGGGTAATTTTGGTGAATAGAAATGTCTTACCAGAATAAACGAATACTCTTTGCTTTGCCCCTGTTTCAGATGCTGCGACACCTCTAAAGCAAAACGATTCAGTAGACCTCGCTCTCTTAAGCAGAAGACATCCATCTGGTGTAGACAATAGTCGAAAAATATGTATTACAAGCCTCCATTAGGAATCTGACATCTAAATACAATGGTTACATAAACTATTTAGTACCTGGAATTGGCTACTCCTCAGAGTAGAGCTTGTGAGCTGAGATGGAATTACAGGGCAGGCCTTGTTCATGTGTTCTAATCCTAAACCTTTAAATGGTTTATTTTTTTTCTGTACAGCTAGATATTCTGCAAAGAGTGCCTTGCTGACCTGAATAAGAAACCAAAAAATGCTATATTAAGATTTAGGATAATAGAATAGTAACTTAATTATAGTTTATGAAGCAGTAGCATGGACATAGCAAAGTGAACAAAAACAGGTTACACGCTATGAGAATTTTCTGTACAAACTATTAATGTTCCTTTAAATAAATCCTTCTCTGTTGCTCTAAAATGTCTACATTATTCAGAAAAACATGAAAATTTTCATAATTTTCTAGCCGACTGGAATTTCATCTGCGTGCAGTTGTTTAAATACATTTATTTAATGGACATGATTCTTAAAATTGCATGCATAATTAATATAAGCATAATTTGAAAAGTAAATATTTAAATAAATAAATAAATATATATATATATATATATATATATATATATATATTAGAGAAAGTGGGGGGCATGGCCCCTGTGGTTGCATAACGTGCATCCGCCCCTGCATATGCCTATCTTAAATAAGAATGACAATTGAAATCTTAAAAGCATAGAAAAAAAAAATGAAGGATTTATATTAACTTCAAAAGAAACTTAAGAATAATTCATAATTGACCAGACCACAGATCTCTTTCCATTGGACGGACACATTTTCTGTTCTAAACTAAATTTAATTTTCATGTCAGACAAACTTCTTGTGATTCAACCAAGATATTCCAGTCCCTATTCAACAATAATCTAAAGAGAGCAAGAAACATTGATACTACCTGCTGCATGAGAACATTGTTGTCTCCCTCAAAGGTAGACTGCACATCGTATTCACTTTTCATGTGACCAACACGATTTTCAGTCTTCAGGCCTTGTCCTCCACAGGCTTCCCGACACTCCTAAACAAACATCAAATAGATTAAATATACATTAAACACAAATTATATAAAAATATTGACTTAAATTCCATTATGACCTGAAGAGTTCGCATATTATGCCAGGTAAGTGTAGCCTTGAATGCACTTGACACAACATGGATGGTTTTGTTTGACTCAGGAGTCCTCTTCACATAAATTAATTTCAGGTAATTTGCAGCAAAACTCATAGCGTATCTGCAGTGTACACAAACCCAAAAAATAAACTTACATTATGAAGAAAAAAGAAAGGACAAATACCACTTTGTTGGCTTATTCAATAAATTTATATATATAAATATATAAATATTGTGTTACTGACTAAAATTCAAAATTCTATAGGCGTCAATATTTAGCAATCACAGATGAGAGCATGAAATTTACTCAAGTAGGAAGGCACAAATATTTTAGTCACAATCTAGGCCTACGTGCTTAAGGAAAAAAGAAAGATCAGCGCCTAGATAGTCCCAATAATTGGGACTGGGAAGAAATAAATTTTAGGTTATCAAAGAAACTAGTACATTACTGGTTAATTTTTTTATTATCTTACTTCTAGTATGAATTGTTTGATCCTGAGTAAATTATCAGCTAATTTGAGCTTTTCAACTTATTCCCCACCACAGATGAGTCCATGAAACGTATATACAAGTATAAAGGAATACATACGTCTTTGCAAGGAGAGGCAAGAGCCGGCGCTGATGACTAGGGTAATCAAGCAACAGAACTTCAGGTCCATTTGGTGTAACAGAAAATGCCCGCCTCGTCAAGGAGTATCTTATGGCAATTGCTAAACTAATCTAATAGGTCAAAACATTATGTCAAATTATAAACAATGTGTTTTAAGAAAGTTAATAAAGATAAAATCAAAGTTTGAGGAATCATGCCTAAACATAATATTACCTTTGCTGAGTAAATTGCACTGATTGCTATTGTAACGCGACCAGATGTCAAAGGAGCCAAGAATGCTGCAAACCTCTGAATGCGATAAATGTTTTATACTCAAAACAAATATTGATGCAGCTAAATTGGAAAGAAGATATAAAAAATAATTCATATTTCAATATGGAAAACTGGCAACATAAGTACCTGATCTGGATCTTTTATTGCACTCAAATACTGACCATCCGGAGAAACATCAGCAACTGAATTCAACAAATTTTCTCTGGGGATCCGCACATTGTCAAACCTATGAATAAAATGCCCTTGTTATCCACGTTATTATTTTTATTTTTTAAACTTGGACTGTGTCTCAAAAGTACGCAATTTATTACCAGATTCTGCCATTATCAACGCCATTCAAACCAATTTTATGACCACAATCAGCAATTCTAATGTTGGGACAGACATTGCCATCATCATCTCTAATCTGTGCAATGAATGCATGGACCCCTTGATTGTTCCCATTTATATTCAGCTGCGAAAAGACTATCGTGTGTGTTGCATGCTGAACGAATAAACGTTCAACATATCAGAAATCAATTATATGAAGAGCAGAAAGAAGACAGAAAACAAGAATTAACTTTTTTTTTTGGTTAAATAAGAAGCAGAGGTCTAAAATTAATCCTTACATTAGCAGCGCCTCCAATCCAGTACTTCTGTGCCGATTCACAGGGAGTACTAATGACAAATTCTCCTGTATTTTTATCAAACTTGGTTACTGTTTCAATTCCTCGAACCTGAAAGTATAATAAAGAATCCATCAGTTAAAAGATACTCATCTTCAAAGCATGTTCTTTACTAAATCAAACGATTGAACAATCTTCACATACATTACTTCCATGCCCCAACTCAGACATTGCAAAGCAACCCTTAACAATGTAACTCTCAGTGTCCCTAAGCCACTTGTCATGATGGCGCTTCGTGCCAAAAAACTTGATAGCACCACCCCTGAAATCGATAAGATCAAAATATCATGATTAGTCAACGCTAACCTTTGATATTGCAAACATCTTAACTTTCAAGTCATTTTAACAAGCCTTTTCTTCTTGGCTCCAACCAAAACAGTAGAACATGGAATATTGCATTACATAAACAGTTTCTTCTCCAATAACAACCACGAGTATCTTATGGAAATTGCTAAGCTAATCTAATAAGTCAATATACTGTGCCCAAATCACAATTTTAATTCAGAAGAAAACATTTGCATGCACGGGCTTGCGGAAAAAAGTATTTAAGGAAACGACAAAGCCGAAATTATAAAGTAGAAATAGAAATTAAAGTTTACCATAAGAAGAAATGAACACCGAGCTTGACAGCGATAGAGTGATCATAAATCCCAATAACTTCGAAAAATGCGAACTTCCTCATTTCAGCGTCGACCCCATCCTCCGTAAGCCAGCCCCGAAAAACCCCGCAATCAGAAAGATAAGCAATTCGCTTCATCGTCATCTCTCTCTGCTGTTGCATTGACTGGTTATAGTCCGGCGCGATGAAGACTCGGCCAGCGGCGTTCCGGGGGTTGAAGAGGTTGCTCTGCCTCATCAACCCAAAGAGCCAGTCCCGGTCCTCAAGATTGTGAGCATCCAAGAGAGATCGCATCTCTTTGGCATCGAAATAATCGGAACGTTCTGATAGCTCCGGTGGCGAATAATTGAGACATGGATTGGCCTCGATAACATTACCGGAGGGTGGCTGAATAAGGTGCTTTGAAAGAACATGGGTTCGCCATGAAGCGCGGTCCATGGATTGTCGTTTTAGGGCTTTCGGAGGTCTGTGATTCGATTGGATAAGTAAGAAATGAGAAAATAGAATAGAAATGATGAAGAGAACGAGCTTTTTAAGTCGGCGCCAACAACCGTTCCGTGAGGAAAAATATTAAATTTACGCGCGCGAGTGAGGAAAGGCTGAAGGAGAGGAGAGCCGATACCACGTCACCCGAGCCAGCCATTAGCTTTGCTTTTATATTACATCTCAAAGGAAAACGCGCCAACTGACGCAAGTGTAGACTACTCGCTTTAATTATTTGCATTAATATATTATTGATTTTTATCCTTTTTCTTGCACGGAATGTTTTGCATACTAGACTTAGCCGCAAGTTTATTTTATGTAAAACCTCACTAATATTTTGAGGTATTCAACACTTCAAATGATATGAGCTTTTGGATTTATGAAAAAAAAAGTAACTTTTTGAAATTCAATGGTTGAAATTCAATGGTAGATCTATATTTATAAAAAAAAAATAAGGGTATATAACTTAACCCATTGAAATTTCTTTCTATTACTCTATGCTTCTTAATCTTATTTTAGTAAAGGTATTTTTCTTTCATGTGTACCCATTTTTTTTTTTTTTTTTGAGAAATTTCAATGTTATTATAACTGGCAATCGTTTACAATAATAGAGAAAATAGGATTTGGGATTTCAACCATCCAACAGACATCTTCATCCACCTCGAGAGCATACTTAGCTAAACCACGCAATTAGCTTGTCTCTTAACATGAGAGACAGTTACTCTTGAGAAAAAGGACAAAAGACAGCTAATATCAACTATTAAATCAGTAAAATTAGAGAGGTCCCGGGAAACTGAATTAATGGCCGAAGAAACACGCAATGCATCGGTCTCTATATGTGTAATCGGAAGTTGTAGTTGTAACACCCAATTGAGACTATGAAAGAGCGATTTAGCTTCCATTTCATCAAATTGGAAGTATCCTTGGACTGGTTTGGATAGAGCAGCTATAACATTACCATGATGGTCCCTTACTATCGCTCCACACCCCATGATTTTTAAGTCTGTGGTTACAGCAACATCAACATTTAATTTGAGACCACAACCTGGTGGTGGTGTCCATGGAAAAGCTTTGAAAATACGGTCTGAATGTTGATGATCTACATATACAGCAGTAGAAGTGCTAGCTCTTTGATCTGCAGGGGGCATCCTCGGATTAACATTAAGAACATGTATAGATTGTTGCTGAATTGGTGTAGCAGCAGTGGCTGTACTGGTGCAGGAAGAGTGAGGCCAGATTTTGGATCTGCTCCGAGCATATTTCTCCAAGTGCGTGCTGGCAAAAGTGGCAATGGTGAGACTTGATCTTGGGACACCCCCATGAGTTACCTTGTTGCGCTCATGCCAAATAGCCCACATGGTACATATAATCAATTCAAAGTCATGTTTTGAGTGAATTGAAGACAAGTGAATGAGATAATCACCATTGTGCATATTGTGAGCATGATTATGGTCTATTTTGAACTTAGTTTCCCTCCATACTTTCTTTGCCTTTGTGCAATTGAACATGGCATGACCAATTGACTCCCATGCATTACTACACAATGAACAAGTGGCACAATTTATTACTTTCCTTCGGCAAAGAGCAGTAGCCACAGGGAGAGCATTTTGCATTACTCTCCAAGAAAAGATCTTCACTTTTGATGGTAGACTTAGACCCCAAAAAGTTTTCCACCAATCTCTATGTGTGTTGGATCCACTTGATTCTCAGTTTTCTGCTAAGTTTTCAGCCAAGTGGAAACCAGAATTTACAGTATATAATCCAGTTGTGGTATGATGCCAAATATACCGATCATGACTAGGGAAAAAGCTTAGTGGAATTGCAACAATTTTATCCACATCAATTGGTTGAAAATATTGATTAAGCATAGGGAGATTCCATTCACGGTGGTCTGTAATGAATGATGAGACTGGGACATTGTTTGGACCTATATAACTGACAGGTTTAAAATTAAAATAACTTGGAATCCATTTATCCACACCAGCCAACACATTGTGTCCATTACCAATCTTAAAACGCAATCCTTCTTCTAATAATTGGCGGCCCCAATGGATACCTTGCCAAGTAAGTGAAGGAGAGTGGCCAAGACGAGCTTCCAAGAAGGTGTTGTTGGAGAAGTATCGATGCTTTAAGAGTCGGCTGAGCAAAGAATTAGGCATTTGAAAAATTCTCCAAGCCTGTTTGGCTAGTAGTGCTTGATTGAAGTGTACAAAAGATCGGAAACCCATTCCCCCTTCAAATTTCGACTTATAAAGCAATTTCCAACTTCTCCAATGGATTTTTGAACCATCTTTATTGGAGCCCCACCAAAAGTTAGCCATCATGGATTCCAATTGATTGCAAAAAGTAGCTGGTAAACGAAAATAACTCATTGCATATGTTGGAATGGACTGAACCACAGCTTTCAAAAGCACCTCCTTTCCACCTACTGAAAATAGTTTTTCATTCCATGCATGTAATCTTTGCCATATGCGTTCCTTGATATCACTAAACATTTCCTTTTTGTCTCGCTCCGAGAAAGTAGGGAGACCAAGGTAACGTTCATGACATTCACTTATTGGCATTCCAAGAATTTGATGGAAGAAATTTTTTGCTGCTTGAGTAGTGTTGGGGGAGAAAGACATGACTGACTTGGATGTGTTTAGCAGTTGGCCAGATGCTTTATGATAGATATCCAAGACCCTATTAATGGCGATTGCTGAATTGTTGGTAGCTTCACAAAAAAGGAGACTGTTATCTGCAAATAATAAATGGGAGACGGAAGGAGCATGGCGAGTTAACCTTAACCCCCTGAGATTTTGATTTGCTTCTTCATGTTGTAGTAGACGTGAGAGCCCTTCAGAACAAATCAAGAACAAATAAGGTGACAACGGGTCACCTTGGCGAAGACCTCTAGTAGGTTGCACATGCCCAACCTCTTCTCCATTTAGCATAAATGAGAAACAAGTAGTGCTCAGACAACTCATAATCAAAGAAATCCATTTCTGATGGAAGCCCATTTTTCGCATAACCTCTTGAATATAGAGCCACTCCACTCTATCGAACGCTTTGCTCATATCCAATTTGAGGGTCGAGTAGCTTCTGCTTTCCCTTATTTTATGCTTCAAATGATGTATCAACTCAAAAGCAACAAGGATATTATCGGTGATGAGTCGATTAGAGAGAAAAGCACTTTGTGTTTCAGAGATAACCACTGGAAGAACCTCTTTGAATCTGATAGCAAGGGTCTTGGAAATTATTTTGTAAATGACATTACATAGGCTTATTGGTCTGAAATCACTCATACCTCGAGTAACCTTAATCTTTGGGATTAATGTGATGAGTGATTGATTAAAAGATGCCATACTGTGTCCGTCATTTAGAACTCCCAAAGCAACCTTTGTGACTACATCTCCAACAATAGGCCAATATTGGTGATAGATCATAGCAGACATGCCATCACTCCCTGGGCTCTTATCCGGATTAATCGTTTTAAGAGCATTGAACACTTCACTACTTGTGAATGGCTGTGTAAGAGAATCATTCATAGCTGAAGTGCTTGTTGTTGGAATGGTGTCCAAAACATGAGAAATTTTTCTAATTAGATTATTAAAATTTAACGTAAAAATTTAAATTTTCTTAATACTATCCATAGATAAGTAATACCAATTAAAAGATATATATTATATTAATTTAAAAATAGCCTCATTCAAATTTTCTGAGTAAACCCAATAGGATGTACTAGTATATGGCCTCATTGCACTATAATTTTAGGATGTAGTATATATAGTGCGGTTTGTGGTTGTGATCACATATCTAATGTGATCCAATAAATTAACAAAAATCTACATTTTCTGCAAACACCCATAGGAAAAAATGTCAATAAAGATTTCATTGTTAAAATGAGTTAGGAATGAGAACAAAACTAGCTGAGGATCTAAAACATTAAAAGAAAATATTGTAGATAAATAGAAAATAATTATTCCAGCATGGGCATATAGAGGGAAGGTTCGTCACGCATGGGCTCTATAGAAGAAGAAGAATACAATGTTTTTACTTATGCATTATGGTCACACCTCGAAATTAGAAATAAAAGAATAATCAATAAAACTCACTTTGGATAGGATAGGATAGGGTAGGGATGGAGTAAAGACAACTTGTTCTCTTTTTCGATATAATCTAGTGTGTAAACTGTAAAAGTTAATGTTGTTTGCAAATTGTAGATAGATAATATTTTGTTATTTTTCTGTTAATTTATATTTATTTTTTTTTTGTTATTTTATAGTTATTTTTATGTTTTTGTTGTTAAGTTATTTTAAGGTTGTTTTAAGTTATTTTTTTTATTTTATTGAAACACAGTATTTTTGTAATTTTAAAATTTTAACACAATATTTTTATAAACTTAGTATAGTAAAAATGTAAAAATCTTCTTTTTTTTCTGTAAAATTTTCCCAATTTTCTAGTATAATTTTGTAAGTTTCCTTAAAGACAATTTTTCCATGTAATATATGTAACATTTAATTTTTAAGGAGAAGATTAAACAAACAACTTGTGTAATAAAATTCAAATAAGAAAAAGTAATAATGTTATACAAATAAGGTAAAAAGAAAACTATTGTTTGTCTGTATTTTTTTTATTTTTTCCGTTTCATAATAAATATTTGAAAATGTGAAATGCAAATAAGGTAAAGAGAAAACTGTTATAATATTATCTAATTCCATACATAAACTACATTTTAAGACACTTAATATGAAGTGGTTGATTTTATTTTTGGATACTTCATTGTCATTGGTTAAGTTTGAAAAATGTAGATAAAGATTGAGTTTATTGTTTTAAAAAAAAAGGCTTTTTTTTTTAGAGCACCATGGTAAAAGAAAGAAAATTGGAGTGAGGTGGTTGGATTTGTCAAAGTCCGACAGCTCAAGGAAGGTGATGAAGAACTAAATGCAGCCAAAGTCTCACTTGGAGTTCTTGGGGTTTTCTCACAGCATATGTCCTCGTTCTCTATGACGGCAATGCCGATCGGATCAAGATTCGGCTAAGGAATTCGGGTTGGCTCAGATCGGCAGTCATGGGATTTCTGTAGATGAGTTACGGTCGATGTTGTTTCGTGGTGGCGAGTGGAATGGGAATGGGAATCAGAATCAGGAAGAGGAGATGTTGTTGTGGGTTTCTTATTCTCCGTCTGAATGGACGGAATGGTTTGGGTGCCGATGGTGTCGGTGAATCCCGAAGCTCCCATCGCTGGTTGCCATCGCTGAAGCCCAAGCTCTGTGCAGTTGTCGGCAGTTTCATGGTGGTTTAGGTTTGTCGTCGATTGCCATCGCTGGTTGCGCACATGATTAGTGGCTGAAGTGGTAGTCCGTTTTTCTTGAGTGATGGCGACTTAGCTTATCAATTATTTTGTAACTTATTATTATTATTATTATTATTATTATTATTATTATTATTATTATTATTACTTAAATAAATATTTTTATATGATTTTATTTTAAATAAGCGTAATATAATTATTTTTTAATTTTTATTTTCCTCAAATTTTTTAAATTTATTTTTTTTTCCAAAATAAAATATTATTTATATACATTATTTTTGTAATGACTTCTTATAAAATTCTATTATTTCAGTAGTATAAGAATTATTGTAGTAATATTTTACTCATTTTTGAACTTTTTTATTTTTCTTATAATATTATTTCTTAACAATTTTATTTTTTCAAAACTATATTTTTTTCCATATTTTATTTTATTTTATTTTGTATATAAAGAAGAGTTATATTATGTTCTCATATTTTCTCAGTTTGTTAGTGTATTTTTGTTGTGTTATGTTTTTGTGTGTTATATATTTTTGGCTAATTATGATTTTTACCCCTGAACTTTGACATGTACCAAATCATGCCCCTGAACTTTTAAGGTCGTTAAAAATGCCCCCTGAACTATTGACATTGTTGGATTTAAGGACTTTTGTCTAATTTCATTCAATTTTATTATTTCAGTGATTGTTTATGTACTAAACCATGCTCCCCAGACTTAGCTACCAAATTATGTCCCTCGAACTTTGACATGTATTAAACTATGCCCCCTGAACTTTCATCCATGTTAGACTTTTTTACTAAAATTGGAAAAAAGTCCTTAAATCCAACAATCTCAATAGTTCAAGGGGCATTTTTAATGACCTTAAAAGTTCAGGGGGCATGATTTAGTACATGTCAAAGTTCAGGGGGCAAAAATCCTAATTAGTCTATATTTTTTAAGTGTATAAATTTTTGGAGACATTAAAGATTATTGGAGGATCAGTGAAGATCATTAGATAAGTTTTCTTCATATTTTAATTGCTATATAAGTATTTATATATTGAAATTTTTGTTTTTAAATTTGGTTTTTTTTTTAATAAGTTAATTTCTTACTTCATTTATCTTTTTTGGTTTTTTTGTAGGTTGTTAATTTGTCTATACTTCAAAACACGAAAAGTTCACATATTGCAGAAGATCTGAACTCACTGGTTACTTCTTAGTCATTCAAGCAGAAGCTTCAGTCTTAATGATAGTGCTGGGATTGGCTTTACACATTGTTCTTTCTTCTTGTTATGTGGAGTCTAATTATTTAGCTTTCGTTTCTGTTGTTCAAAAGTGCTCTTTCTTTTGACATGAGCTAGGTTTTTTTTAGATTTTTCTGCTACTTTGTTTTCCAATTTTCTTAAGGCATCCCTAGCAGGGCCGGCCTTAAGTTTTAGTGGGCCATAAAAAAAAAAAAAACATATTTTGGGCCCTTATTTAGAACAAAATATGGTATTTTTGAAAATCAGTAAAAAAAATTGTATAATTTTAAAAGGGAAATATTTTTTTTTGGGTCCCTGGGATAGGTGGGCCCTAGGCACAGGCCTAGCCCGCCTATGCCCAGGGCCGGGCCTGATTCCTAGTTTATGTTCGTTCCTCATGAATTAGTTGTGCATGCACTTAGGGTGGATGGTGAATTAGCTTAGATTGAGGATTATATATATTTTCTTATTGATTTGTATTAAATTGTTGGTTGTTGTTAATAAGAGTTTAATTTCAAAAAAAAAAAAAAAAAAAAAAAAAAACTTGTGCCATAAAATCAGAGCATGCAAGAACTTTCTCAATCTAAACATATACAAATACAAGAATTATATGATAAAACGCTTTAAAGAATATTAACTAAATTCTAATTTCTTACCAAAAAAAAAAAAAACTAAATTCTAATTAATATAAGAGAACTATAACCTTTATAATAATATATATATATATAGATTCTTTTTAAAGAACATCCATGGACTGCAATTTCAGCTGTAGAAAAATATAATAATACATATTAATATGATTATTCATAAAACTAAAGCGCATAGAGCACTACCATGCATGTGAAATAAACATATTCAAAAACTAATACATAGTCTTTAGCTTGTTATTAAAATCATCAATATAAGAAGACTCGAAACCTTTCCTATTAATCTTCTGTCGCAACTTGGCAAGGTTGGCCCTAATCCCTTTACCAATTTCATTGTCTTCTTCCATGACAGTAGTAATCGCTTTGCAGACACTCTCTCTAGTAAACAACCCTTCTTCTTCACTTTTCTCCACTTCAACACCAACCTTCAATGTGTTTCCCATTAGCCTCGCACTATGAAAATGATCAAATCTTTTGGGCAACAACACAAGCTCACACTTATTAACCAGTGCCTCCATTAGTGAAGCCCATCCACAATGAGTAACGAAGCACCCAATAGATGGGTGCTTCAAGATTTGTGGTTGCTGAATCCAACCCCCATGAACCACCCCTCTCCCTTCAATTCTCTCTTGAAAACCATACGGTAAAGCCTCTTGAATGGAGTCAATTTCTAAAGGGGCTCTCATTGCAACCAAAAATGGCAACCCAGAAAGCTCCAAACCTAGCAACAACTCTTGAAATTCATCTTTGGTTAATATTACCTCACTTCCAAAACCACAGTATATTACAGAGTTGGGCTTGAAATGACTTAAAAATCCAACCCATTTTTTATCTAAAGGATCGCTTGGTGGGTCAGGTATAAGTGGACCTGAAAGTAAAAGAGTCTTCTTAAACTCTTTTTCAAGGTAATCGCTAAACGGGCCTTCTATCTCCCTACAGGACCTGAACCCCAAAACATCACATTCCATTAGGCTTTTAAACAATCGATCGCAAAAGAGAATGTTGCCATCAGGCTTAACATTACTCACGAAAAGAGAGTCCCGTGCCTCATGAAAGTGGAGGTAAATCGATGAATCAGGGTACCCCGGTGGAGGTTTCATCAAGTCAGACTCAGTAACTTGTTTTCCCTTGAGCTTGTTGTAAGTAGTAGGGGATAAACCGTAACCAATTTGGGCAGCACCCACCACTGAATAATACATTGATTTGATGCCCAGGCGGCGACCCAACTTGGGAATCCAATAAGAAAAATCGAAAAGGATGAAGTGGGGCTTGAGTTTTCGTAGAAGAAGTTCGATGTCGTTTTCTGTTCTATCCATGGCGGTCATGAGGAGATGTACTGAAGAAAAAGGGACGTCGTTAGTGGTCTCTGCCCCAGAAGGAAGACCGTCCACGCGCGGAATGGTGATTGGATAAATGGTTATGAGATCTGGGTATCGATTCAACTGCGCCTCTACTTTGATTTTGGTTTTTGGTGGGATTATGAGAGAGATTGTGTGGCCTTTTTGAGCTAGTTTGTTCGAGAGGTATATGTATGGGGTAATGTGTCCGAAAGCAAACCAAGGGTACATTGCTATGTGCATAGAGGAAACTGACTTACTTTCCATTTTTGAAATTTGATATATATTTTCTCCTATGAAATGAACAACATTAATCAGCAAAACTCAGTGCTGAATCAAGTTGTAATTTGAAGTAACTAGAGAGAACCAAAGTAATCCAACATGATTTTCAATGGTACAATTATTTAGCAGCTGAAAGCACCGACAAAGAATACTAAACAATATTTACCTTTATGGGAGCTAATTCTGATCTAACGAAAGAGCAAGCTTTTGTAGGAAATTAGAGAAACGCAACCGCCGGAGTTTTACGGTGTCTTTACTGTTTTAATGGAGAAATTGTTTGGAAAATCACCGGCGGTGTGGTTTGAAGTTATGTAAATTATTGGTAGACGTATTTGTGTATTTTTAATATATATTGTATCAACATTTGTGTTGTTACTAGGATGCACACGTAGGGAGAAATGGACAGGGAGTGTTCCTCTCATTCTCATCCATTGTTAGAGAGTTTCACATTGTCATTGTGTGGAAAGATAATAGTTTATATAAGAGTAATAGACTACTCCTCCCATAGCCAATTGGTTTTAGGATGGAACATCATTCATCTTATCCCCACCAATTGGTTTTGGGATGGAACCTCATTCATCTTATTCCCAAATTCTAACATCCATCCGATTTATTGGAGCTGGAAATCCGTAATAAAAAATAAAATTTACAATAAAAATTTAAATATATAAAAATATTAAACTGCATAAAAATTAAAATACTACACATTAATTATTATTCAATAAATTAATTATTATCCAAAATAATACTTTAAATTCACAAAAGGAATACTAATATACTAAAAAAATACAAACATACATTATAAATTATAAAATATTATTAAAAATATAAAATAAAATACTAAACGGGTCATCGTCGGGACAGGAAGTGTGATCCCCGTCCCCGCCCGTTTAACATTCGAGAACAAAAAGTAATCATGTCCCCTTCCTGTTCCTTATTTAGACAGAGAATCTCCGTCCAATTAAAGGCAGGTCCTCGCGGGGCCCATCCCCATAGAGGAAATGTGCATCCCTAGTTGTCACATAAGCAAATTACATGCATAATCACTTAACTTTATTTGTTTCAATTTTTATTTCTATTTTTATATTCTTTAAGATATACTCACTTTTATAAATGATATTTTATTATACTCGTTAAGTTAATGTAAATTATATGTTAGACTTAAGTAGAGAGTGAGAGTATATTGGATAGCCCACTCAAAAAAAAATGAGTATATTTTAATAAAATATAATATAAAAGTATTTTTGATTAATAAATACAAAAAAAAAAAAAAGAGATATATTTTTCAACTTATTCCTAAAAAATAAGAAGCATTTTAAATTTGGTGTCAAATAACAAGAAAAAAAAAAAGTATTTTAGTGATATGTTTTAAGAGATACAGTGGATATCTAAGGTGCCTAATATTAAAGAAAAATGTTAAAGGGTACAAGTGGTGTCTAACACTTTCCTATGTGTCAATATAGCTATTGGTCCAACTAAGTATCGGGTCACATATAGTTTAATATAATAGTTTTTAGAGAGTATAGCTAACCAATCGCAATGCGACATGTCGAGAAAGTATTAGGCACCACTACTAGTGGCTAATAGCAATGCTCAATATTAAACATCAATTGACTAGGTGGTTCTTATTTTGGTTGCCACCTATTTTAAGGAAAATGGTTTTTTCCTCTTAAGGGCTTTGTTTTACTTCATAGAAAACAGGTATGAGTTGCTATTTTGGACATTAACATTTTGTCTCAAAATGCTTAATATCATTACTATTTGTCACATTTCAGGCTCTTTCTTTGATAGATCGGTCTTACTTTGTCTGCCTGTGCCGCCACCTCCTAACTTAGAACAAGTTTCTTAGGAAAAGAAAACAGAACAATTTCTTTTTGACATATAGAAAGGATCAGAGTTTTTTTTTTTTTTTTGAGAAAAAGGATCAGAATTTAATGAGAGAGATGTATACATGTATGAAAATTCAGCATCTTATATATCCAAAGTGGCATCTATGTTAATAAAACAAGGGTTATATAAATAGTATAATTTTAAAATGATAAATTTACCCTTTATTAAAAATTGGATAAAATAGTATTTTGAATTCAATTTTTTTATATTTTTTTAATACTACTAACTTGAATATAATTTCTAGTACGAATAAATGCATAATTTGTAACATTTATACTATTTGATAATATAATATGTATAGATTAAAATATAATATACAGTAAAGCATCTATCCAAGAATACACTTTTTTGATTTAAGCATTTATATATCACATTAGCATAACTTGGGACTTGAACCCAGGACTTCCAATACACACGCACCCCCTATGGCCACTTGAGCTAGCCTCAAGTGGTTATCCAAGAATACACTTAGGACTAAGCAAATTATATTCTAATTAAGAGGTTATAACTAAATAGAATTACACTAAGAAAAAAAAAATCAAAACACCAAAAAATATCAATGTAACAACGATAACATTAAACAATCCTTAATACTATATTATAATAAAATTATTTTTGAGTAAATATATTATTGATACATGTATTATAATTTGGAATAAAATTATTAATTCTACGTAAATAAATTTATAAAATATATGTATATATTTTATTAATATGTAATTATTCTTTTATAGAGGTATACGGGACATAGAAAATATATAACTAATTACAATTTAGAGGTTATACTTATTTATAATTGGTCTAAATTGGGACTTGATTTTTTTTTATAACAAATTAGAGGTTATTCTTGAATAAGGTATTCTTAAATAGAGGTTGCAATACCCTAAGATTAAGAAATTGGATTAGCATCCCTAATTATGTATTAATGAGAAATTATATTATTATATAATTAAATGTGTGAAACTATACTGATAAATTGTATTTTAAGACCCTGTTGGTGTACTAGGGGCATTTTCGTAGTTTTGACCAAAAAGGGTAAAATCATAATTTCTATGATATATCGTGCTTGTGGACTATATTAATATATAGTACATTTGTTCTGTCTATCTGTAGGTATTTTTTGATAAGTCGGTGCGATATAATCACAACCAAGTATTTTGGGCCAAACCGAGTTCGGGGCCCGAAATACATTTTTGGGGTTTAATTTGGCATTAATATGATAATTTTGAAATCTGAAATTATGTTTTATATATGGGTGTGATGAAATGATTAGTTTGCCCTTGGTTGCATAGATATGTTTATTATTGGCTATAGGGGTATTTTAGTAATTTGACACTATGATGTAATATTCAACAAAATCAATTTTTGTGTAAAATGAAATGTAATTTTCTGGTTTTGGATGCCCTAGCCGACCCTCTCCTTCTCCTTCTCATCTCTTTTAAAATTTTCTCATTTAATTGGAAGAAAATTGGTGAGGAAATTGAGTGGTTTTGCATAATTGGAGCTTGAGTAATTGTGGTAAGCTTCCAATTCATCCTTTGTGTATGCTTAATTTTTTATATTTAAGCTTTAAAAAAATGTTCGTGTGTTCTTGAGATGTTGGTGATGCATGTTGAGAATTTAAAGTTATATTTTGGTGAGTTTTGTGTGTTTGTGTTTTGTGTGATGAGTATGAATTGGTATTTTTGAGCTTTGATTACCGTTGTGATGGATGTTAACATTAGTATAGGTTGTCTTTATATTGAATTTGAGAATTATGCATGATTTGGATGGCAGGAATAGTTTTGGTTTGATTTTTAGGTAAAAACTCGAAGTGGGAAATAAGGCAGATCTTTGGGTTACAGGGCTCCTCGCTGCGGCCATGGTTGGGCTCGCCGTGGCAAAAGCAACCTGTTGTTGCTCCCCGCGACGAGGCCCTATTTTCTCCAAGAAATTTTTTGGGTTTTTATTTTCATTATAACTTTTGACTCGAAACTCCATTTGGGATGCTCTTTATATCGTTAGAAAGCTCGTTCCGAGATCTATATGCCTATCTATCTATCTATCTATCTATGAATGAAATGACAATTAAGTGATTATGTGAAGTTGATTTTTGGGATTAACCCTATTTGTGAAATCTTAGGAATTGTGACTAGGATTACCAGCGCTTGTTCAGGAATACCCGGGGGTTTAGAATCTCCACATACTTGAGATGTCAGGTAAGACAGTAGTTAGCACGTAGATATTACGATTGCGATTAAATGAAAAACTAAGATTATATTACCCTAAAGTGAGCGGTTATATGCCCTAGGGTTACTACTCTAGTGATTAAGCGATTTGAATGCAATGTTATGTTATATATGTTGAAATAAAGAATTATGCGGGTAAGGCATAATTAGGTTAGACGCGGTAATCAGAACCGAGATAAACCAATCTAAGGCCTTATTGTAAATAGACGTGTGAGAGCAACACGTAGGTTTTTGCTATATAGACAGTAGATGTGGTGGCATCAATATTAATCTGAATTGTAAATATGTATATTGCATATTATTATTATTGTTACTGTCTTGCTGGGCTTGGCTCACAGGTGCTCTACTGTTCAGGAAAGGGTAAAGTTGTTTGTGATCAGCCATGAGTTCGAGGGCTTGGCGGTGGATTGTACATGTTCGGGCCATACTAGACCATGCGGGTCGGGTCTACCAGCTACTGCATTTTGTATTCTCGGTTTTGTCGCTTAGGACGACATGTAAAACGACTTGTAAAATTTTGTAAAAAATTTTATGGGATCCCAAAACGTAAGAAATCTTTTTGGAATGATTTGGAAATTTTAAATAATTACAAGTTTAATTTTTATTCCGTAAGTATTTTAAAATTAAAATTTTTTCCCTCTTATTTCTTGTAATTCCAGTTTAGCGGGATTAGGTTTTGATTATTGGAAATCATAGCGTGCCTAATTGTTAAGATGTTACAGAGGTTCTACTGTATATATATATATTGTTATATGAATAATATATGTTAAGTGTATAGTACATAAAATGTGTAACCTATGTATTTAATTTACACTTTGTAACTTACATATTGTAATTTGAGAGGAGTTACAATTTATTGTCACTTGTAAATCTTTTTTTGATTACACAATTAGTGTAATAAAAGAATTGTTATACAAAATTGATGATGAGATTAAAAAGTATGAAATATAGTTGTTATAAAATGGATTAATACTCATTTATATAAGTAAAATGAAGTACAAAACGATTGGGTTTAATTTGGTTCAAAGGAGGTTACAAAACACAATTTTTATTGTGTTGAAACTGGAACAAACCACATGTCACCTTGAGGTGTAAAAATTAAAAAATGTTCTTTGAGCGAGGATTCGTTTCAGCTTTCATGTAACCACTAAATTTTCTTTAATCTATTTTACACCAATTTATGTGCCTATAACAACCATGAGGTATGATGTGTGTGAATTCTAAGTGTGATCACCTAAATACTATAAAAATGAGTCCAATATGTTCATTTGGGTAACTAAGTTTTCTATCAACAAGTATTTGTTAAAAACACAAGTCTTGTAATAATTCCCAAAACTATTTTCATGGAGTTCTCTTAGTGCTTAAAAATAGGAAAAATAAATTTTTAGGCAAAGGTGATAATATCTTGTTCAAATCTTAGTGATCCCAACTAATCTACACTAAAAGTTGTGAGTGAGTGTTTCTCTACTTATTCATATTATATATATATGTTTGTGTGTGTAAGAGAGACAGAGTGTGTGTTATATTACATGTGTTCAGGTTTTCTTTTTCTACCTTTATTATATATGTAGTGTAGAGAAACGCTAAAAGGTACCCGTGTGTAACGTCCTCGCTTCAAGCCTCCATTGGGCCCTTACACCCACGGAATGAATGGCTCTTATACACGAGTACGCCACTCTAGCTGCTTCCTGGATTGATGACTGGCCCTACAGACCAACACGAGTGTTTCTAGCGTGCTTTGTCCTCACTCGCACGCTTCCTGGGAAAACTTCCCAGGAGGTCACCCATCCTTGAAATTGCTCCAGGCCAAGCACGCTTAACTGTGGAGTTCTTTCGAGATGGGCTACCGAAAAACAAGATGCACCTTGTTGATATAGGTAGTACCAATCAATCCATTTAAGCTCTATTCAACTGTGTAGTCCCATACCTACACAGTCTCAGAATCATCCCACTTGACCTTCCCCAGGCGGTGTGGGATTGCACAGCTTACCCGGTGTTTCTCCTTACAGATCACGGGACTACTGACTGTCACAATCACCCCCCCTTACGGGGTCCGACGTCCTCGTCGACCACACTTCCGGCTGGGTCAAGGCTCTGATACCATTTTGTAACGCCCTTACTTACGTAAAATAAGATGCCATAAATAAACTGGCGTTAAGATACTAATGTTGCCTTTATTTAAAAAAAAAAAACACTTTTCAAAACATGGGTACCCAGTTGAAAATAAAGTATTACCACTTAGGGAAAAGTAATAGAAAATTTAAACGACAACATCCTCGATAAGTTTAATAAATTAAAAAAAAAAAAACTTTCAGCGGAAGATGGCCAAGACCACACGCAGTTACATGATCACACGAGATACACCCCATGCTGCCCAGACTCAACTTGTCACCGAAAGCTTACAGGCTTACTTATCTGCACATAGGGGGTAAATAAGGGGTGAGCTGCAAAGCCCAGTAAGGAAAAACACAATACTATGTACCAGCATTCACACATCATAGCACAAACATATACATTAAACATACAACAACCTAATCATAAGTATAAATAGAGGCAGCCACACAAATACTGAAATACCACACACTCACACTCACAATCACACTCCAGCTTCCATACAAATCTGGAGTGTCTTACGTTCTTAACCAGAACGCAGTACCAATAACCAGTGCACCCTTACGTACACTGCCTCACTTACCACATCACCATACATGTGTGGTTTCCAACCACTTCCAAGTACCTGGAACATGATTAAACAGCCATATACAATTCATCGATAAAGCACTATTTCACCGAAACTATCACATTCCACAGTTTCAATACAATTTATTCAAGCAGTCATACTAGATACTCAAACCATATAAAAAGCAAGTATAAAGTATAATTATTTTTCCTTACCTCAACTCCGCTGTAATTAACTCTTACGATACCTTCTAGGCCCTATAACAATTAGTGAAACCCTTAGTCCACCGATAAACTCAATGTATTTATTACTTACTGTACAGCAAGTTTAACCTAGAATTTGACATATAAAACGTTTGAATTAGAAGTCCTACTGTTCACAAAGTTTTTAGTTAATTGAAAGACCTTTCTAACGGTATAAAGATCATCAAAATCGGAGCTATAATCTAGGAGTTATGCATGTTTTCTCAAAACAGTTTCTTTAAAATTCTGGATCACGCCGATTTCTGAATACAGCCTAAAAATAAATGTTTTAAAAATAGTTACAATCTAGACAATACTTTCTTCATAAAAAATGTAGCTATTTTCCTAAGCTTTAAAACGAGATAAAGATTTTTTAAAATGGATCAAAATTGAGAGAGATATTGAATTTTTACTGAAGATACTTTTTCTGAAACAAAACTTAAAACGAAATACCATAACCGAGTAAAGATCCTAACTTTTGACTGGTAAGAACTCCGAACTAGGGAAAGGTTTCTTCAAAGAAAATATAAATTATTGAATTATCTTTCTAACAGTACAAGAATCGCTGTAAAATAATAGATATCGAGAGAGATATCACACTTTTACTAAGGTAATATCGGAAAGAAATTTAAAAAAAAAACTGTAAATCGACAGTCTGTAAAACATGAATTTTTGACATCGAAATACTCAGAATTAGGAAAGAGTTTCTTCATAAAAAATATAGATCATTAAATTATCTTTAAAACGGTACCTAGATCACTGAAAACGGACCTATGGGGAGAGAGATATGATAGTTTTATGAAAGTCTATTTCTCTGAAAACGAAAATAAAAACAAGTACGAATTTTACCTGAAGATTTCGAAGACACGGAACGATGATCGGTTGATTGCTAACCCCGAAGCTCTTAAGATTAAAACAATTGATTTGGTTCAATAGAGAGAATAAAAAAAAAAGAAATTGAGAGATGGTGAGAATAAAGGAATACGATACTATCTGGCTGCTAGGGTTCTAGAGTATATACGTATATAACATATCGTATAATAGGTTTAAATTTAAAAATAAATATCTAACTAATCAGATAAAATTATGCTGATTTAAATTTAAATTTTAAATTTTAAACTAACTAACTAATCTAATGCTTCACTATTTAATATATATATATATATATTTCATTTTTTTTTCTAGTCACACACGCACAACAACAACAACAACAACAACAACAACAACACCAATAATAATAATAATAATAAGTCACACAGGCACAACAACAACAACAACAACAATAATAATAATAATAATAATAATAATAATAATAATAATAATAATAATAATAACAATATAATTGTATCACACTTAATATACCAAATACCAATATATGTAGATAAACTGGATATTACATTCTACCCTCCTTAAAGGAAATTTCGTCCTCGAAATTAGAGTTACCAAAAAGTTCGGGGTACTGTTCTTTCATGTCTCCCTCCATTTCCCACGTTGCCTCCCTTTCTGAACGGTTGCTCCACAGAACTTTTACTAGAGGAATACTTTTGGACCTTAACTCCTTCGTTCCTCTCTCTATAATGCGAACTGGTCGCACTTCATAACTCAAGTCCTGCTTTAGCTCCATTCTTTCATAGTTCAGCACGTGTGATGGATCTGACACGTATTTTCGTAGCATAGAAATATGGAACACATTATGCGTCTCAGCTAATACTGGTGGCAATGCCAGTCGATAAGCTACCTCTCCCACTCTGTCCAATATCTCAAAAGGACCTATAAATCTTGGACTTAGCTTTCCTCGCTTTCCAAAACGCATAACCCCTTTCATAGGTGACACTCGAAGGAACACTTTATCACCCACTGCAAATTCCACATTCCGTCTCTTTGCGTCGGCATAACTTTTCTGGCGGCTTTGTGCAGTTACCATTCTATTTCGAATCTTTTCTACCGCTTCAGTGGCCTCTCTTACTAGGTCTGGGCCTAAGTATCGCTTTTCGCCAACCTCATCCCAGTGTAGTGGTGATCGACACTTCCTCCCATACAACATTTCATAGGGTGCCATCCCTATTGTAGATTGATAGCTATTGTTGTACGAGAACTCCATTAGTGGCAAATAGTTGCTCCAGTTACTTGGGAAATCCAACGCACAAGCTCGTAGCATGTCTTCTAGTATTTGAATAGTTCGTTCCGATTGTCCATCAGTTTGAGGATGGAATGCTGTACTCAACTTCAGTTTTGTGCCCAAAGCACTTTGCACACTTTCCCAAAACTTAGAAGTAAAAACTGAACCTCTATCAGATACAATGGTCTTTGGGACTCCGTGTAGCCTTACAATTTCTTTTACATACAGTTCAGCATATTGCTCAGCATTGTAATTAGTGCGCACAGGCAGAAAATGTGCTGATTTAGTGAGTCTGTCGATAATCACCCAGATGGAATCCTGTTGTTTGCTGTTCTTCGGTAACCCTGTCACAAAATCCATAGCAATATCTTCCCATTTCCACTCAGGAATATCAAGAGATTGCAACGGCCCCCGCAGGTCTCGGGTGTTCGGCCTTAACTTGCTGGCAGGTAAGACATTTTGCTACAAATTCTGCTATATCATTTTTCATACCCGGCCACCAATACCTACCTTTCAGATCGTTGTACATTTTGGTTGATCCTGGGTGTAAAGAATAGGGTGTAGTGTGCGCCTCTTGTAAGATTTTTGATTGCAACTCCGCTTTCTTAGGTACACACACCCTTGCCTTGTATAGTAGAATACCCTCTTCATTAACTGAGAAGTCCCCGGCTTTCCCATTTTGTAGTTCGACCCACTTCTTGATTAAAAACTCATCTTGGGCTTGTTCTTCTTTGATATTCTCTAATAAATTTGATTCAATTGTGAGGTTAGCTAGCTTTCCTGTTACTAACTCTATTCCAGATCTCTCGATTTCCTGTTGCAACGGCACTTTTAATGCCCTTAACATTGATAAGCTTGCATAGTTGCGTCTGCTAAGTGCATCCGCCACTACATTAGCCTTTCCAGGATGGTACAGTATCTCACAATCGTAATCTTTTACCAGTTCCAACCACCGCCTCTGTCTCATGTTGAGCTCTTCGCGTAAAGAAGTATTTTAGGCTTTTGTGATGCGTGTATATTTCACACTTCTCTCCATAGAGGTAGTGCCTCCGCATTTTCAATGCAAAGACCACCGTCGCCAACTCTAAGTCATGAGTTGGGTACCTTGTCTCATACTCCTTTAGCCGCCTAGAGGCATAGGCTACCACCTTCTCATTCGCATCAACACACACTCGAGCCCTTGCTTTGATGCGTCGCAATATACTACAAATTTGTCTTTGTTAGTTGGAACACACGGGACAGAGTCTTTGTTATGAGTTTATCTTTCAATGTCTGAAAGCTTTCCTCACATTTATCTGTCCATGCAAATTTTTGTTGCTTTCGAGTCAAATTCGTCAATGGTGTGGCTATTTTGAGAACCCTTCAACGAATCTCCTATAATATCCAGCTAGTCCGAGGAAACTCCGAACCTCACTTGCGGTTTTTGGTTTTGGCCGCCTCTTCTTTGCTTCAATTTTCGCAGGTCCACCTCTACCCCATCTTTGGACACTATATGGCCTAGAAACGCCACTTTCTCCAACCGTAACTCACACTTTTTGAATTTGGCGTACAATTGGTGCTCTTTGAGTCTACTTAGAGTTAGCCTTAAGTGCTCCTCATGCTCTTCCATTGTCCTTGAATAAATGAGTATGTCATCAATGAATACCACCACAAACTTGTCAAGATATTCCTTGAATACTCTATTCATTAAATCCATGAAGGCTGCTGGGGCATTGGTTAACCCAAATGACATCACTAGAAATTCATAATGCCCATACCGTGTTCGAAATGCCGTCTTTGCTATATCTTCCTCTCGGACTTTCAATTGGTGGTACCCAGATCTCAAGTCGATCTTTGAAAAGACGATCGCCCCTTGTAACTGATCAAACAAATCATCGATGCGAGGCAAGGGATACTTGTTCTTTATAGTCACTTTGTTCAGCTCTCGATAGTCTATACACATCCGCATACTACCGTCCTTCTTCTTGACGAACAACACTGGCGCACCCCAAGGTGAGTAACTTGGTCTAATGAACCCCTTGTCTAAAAGATCTTGTAGTTGAGCCTTCAATTCCTTCAATTCATTGGGAGCCATGCGGTATGGAGCCCTCGAGATGGGTGCTGTGACTGGCGCTAACTCAATCACAAATTCTATCTCTCTATCTGGGGGTAGCCCTGGTAGGTCTTCCGGAAAAACTTCTTGGAATTCACATACTATGTGGACATTCTCTGGCTTGAGGGTGGTTTCTCTTGACTTGTCTACTATGCTGGCCAAGTATGCTTGACATCCCGCACGTATCATCTTTTGTGCCTTCAGGGCTGTAACTAGCGGTAAGCTTGACTTGACTTTGATTCCTTCAAATATGAATGCCTCTCCGTATTCGGGGGTGAAAGTCACCGTCCTCTTCTGCGGTCTATTGTTGCTCCATGCCGTGATAGCCAATCCATACCCAAGATAAGATTGTAATCCCTCATCTCCAGCTCTATCAGATCTCCACTAAGTTCCTTGTCTGCAATCCTTATTGGCGCATCCCGCACTCCTCTAGATGATATCATAACCTCGCCCGAGGGCAACTCCGTCATGAACTTATAACTAAAGTTTACATACGGTAGTTCTAACTTATCTATCATCTTTAAAGCAATAAATGACTGCGTAGCTCCAGAATCAAATAAAACAGTACATAGTTTTCCAGAGATAGAAATCTGACCTGCAACCACAATGTTACTAGTCTCAGCCTCCCCTCTGGTTAGTGCAAATACTCGAGCTGGGACAAGTTTGTCATCCTTGAGTTGATCACCCTTTTGTGGACAGTCCTTCTTATAGTGGCCTGGTTGCCCACACTTGTAACAAGTCTTGCCTTTCAGTCGACATTCTCCCGGATGCTTACGACCACATGTTGGGCATAGGGGGTACTCCACATATGGCTTCTTCCCTTTGTAGTTATTGGACCCTATCTTGTTTCTCTTGTCGGCTTCGTTGTGTTGGTTACTTGGCAGTTTTCTTTTGTTATCACCACCTCCATTACTGGCCTTTCTGGCCTCCCACCTTGCTGTATTGTCTTTCTGTATACGACTTTCACACAACTCAGCTTCTAGGGCTTTTTCTAGTACCTCAGCATACGTGGTTGCCCTTACTCCTGACATCGCTATGTCTCGACTTATTCGGGAGTCGAGCCCTTCAGTAAAACGATGAATCCTCAGAAACTCAGTAGGAACCAGATCTGTGGCAAACTTTGCTAATCTGTCAAATTGGCGAGCATACTCTGTAACTGTAGACTTACCCTGCCTCAGGTTTGTGAACTCATTAACTCTAGCTGAGCGTATTGCTTCACTGTAGTATTTTTTGTTAAAAACTTGTACAAAGTCAGCCCAGGTCATTGCGGCCACATCCCGTGTTTGTTTAATAACATCCCACCAGATGCGGGCATCCTTTTTCAATAAACTAGCAGCACAAGCTACACTATCTCCGTTACCGAGCCGCATGTACTCAACAATACCTTCCACTGTTCTTAACCATTCCTCAGCTTCCATTGGATCTGAGCCCCCTTCAAAATTTGGTGGGTGTTGCTTGCGGAACCTTTCATATATTGGTTCCCATCGACCCTCCGGCACAGGCATGTATTGCACCGGCAAAAATTGATGTTGTCCTTGATTGGGTTGTTCCTGACGGTTGTGAGCCTCTTCATCTCGCTTCCTAATTTCTTCCTTGAGACGAGCAACTTCTTGCGCCAAATCTTCTTGTTGTGGTGGCACCACTACAGGGGCGTTTTGGTGTTCTTGACCAACTACCCTAGCAGGGACTTCGTGGTTACCCCCACCTTGACCTGGTTGTTGTCCATTTACAGGGGCATTTTGATTCTCCTGGATCACCGCCTCGGCAGGGACATGCTGGTTTCCTCTGCCTCGACCGCGAGCACATCCTCGCCCTCGACCTCTAGCTCGGTCTCTTACAGCCGCTCTTTCATTCAAGCGAGTTGATCTTCTGGGTTCACCGTTTTCCATCAAATCCCTTAACTTGTTCTTCAAAAGAAAGGAGATGGTATCGATAAGAAAAATAACAAAAGATGTATCTCGCTCAAAAAGGAAATATCTATACACTAAATTATATAAACTAAAAAAAAAAACGTAAATCATCAGGCAACAATTCACCATGTAAAATAAATAAATAAATAAATAAATAATCTTCACTCATAAAAAAAAAATTACACTAATAAGAAAATTGTTTGAGTTATACTAAAATTCTAACTCCGAAGAATCAGTTAATTGTTTCGATTAACCATACCCTAAACTTCTAGCTAACTAAAGGAAAATCAAAAGATAAAGACTAAACTAAATTTAACATATAAGACATAACATATATAAAGCATACATACTAGATGACAAGTTGATCCTTTGCAGCGATGGTGTGTATGTCGCGTGAATTTAAGATCAATGTAACTGTGGCTCTGGTACCATTTTGTAACGTCCTCGCTTCAAGCCTCCATTGGGCCCTTACACCCACGGAATGAATGGCTCTTATACACGAGTACGCCACTCTAGCTGCTTCCTGGATTGATGACTGGCCCTACAGACCAACACGAGTGTTTCTAGCGTGCTTTGTCCTCACTCGCACGCTTCCTGGGAAAACTTCCCAGGAGGTCACCCATCCTTGAAATTGCTCCAGGCCAAGCACGCTTAACTGTGGAGTTCTTTCGAGATGGGCTACCGAAAAACAAGATGCACCTTGTTGATATAGGTAGTACCAATCAATCCATTTAAGCTCTATTCAACTGTGTAGTCCCATACCTACACAGTCTCAGAATCATCCCACTTGACCTTCCCCAGGCGGTGTGGGATTGCACAGCTTACCCGGTGTTTCTCCTTACAGATCACGGGACTACTGACTGTCACACAGTGGTACTAAGCACCCTCCTACGTGTCAATATCGATGTTGGTCTAATTTAGTATTGGGTCCCATATAGTTTAATATAATAGCTTTTAGGGAGTATCGTTAGCCAATCGCAAGGCGACACGTCTTAAGGGTGTTAGGCACCACTGGTGCCCAATAGCAATGCTCATGTAGTGTAGTGTAGTGTTGTTGTAACATTTTTTTAATCAATCTTTTAGTCCTTGTATTATATTGCAATAGAATTTTAATGTCATAATTTTGTTCCATTGTAATAAAATCTCTAAGATCAACTTATTATTAAATTTTATTTTTACAAAAAATCATCTCAGAGTATTATTTTATACTATTTTAAAAAATAGAGGGTTCAATTAATAATTTTACAAAACACAAGATTTAAACTAGTATTTATCCATAAAATAATAATGATAGTTTCAAAGTCTAGAATAATTCCTTGCAAAAAAAGAGTCTACAATAATTTACAAAAATAACCTAATCAAACTTATATATTATATATAGTAGCATCAAGCAAAGATATTAAGCACTTCACTGTATTTTTCTTTTCTGCTCCTTTATATTTTAACTAATAAACATGCCGCGCTTCGCGGCAGATATGTAAAATATTTTAAATTATATATAAAAAATAAATTGTGTGTTTTAATTAATAATAATTACTTAATAAAATTATATTAAAATTTTAACTTTACTATTAAAAAATTTGTGACATATATACTTAAAATATTAAATTTGTTGCTAATAAATACCAGAATTTGAGAAATAGTAACATAAATCCTCATTTATGGTTTAATTTTTATTCTGATGTGTGTCTTAAGTTCTGAGTTCAAATTTTATTGTGTGTGTTTTTGATGTTTGAGTTTTAGTGTTTTACTGGGGTTCTAATGTTTGAGTTTGTGTTTATGAGATCTATTTTTATTTATTTATTTATTTATTTTTATAGATTTTGAGAACTTGAAATTTGATGTTGTTTCTATTGATTATTGAGATTGAAAGTTTAATTTTTCAAACGGGAAGTAAAGTTTACCTTTTCGTTTCATTGATCGAAAAACATTAGTAGAAAGTTTATAGAATGAGAATTTTAAATATATGAAAATAGAACTGAAAAATAGCATTTGAATTGAGAATTAAAGATTATTGTTAATCTCCTTAAAAAGAAAGTTTATTGTTAATCTGTAAAAGATAATATGGCTGGAAGAAGATGGAAAAATTAATTTTTATTTCATGTAATATGTATATAGTGTTTTTATTTTTAATAATATGAATTTATTTTAATTATTTTTTATTTTTAAAAATTATTTTTTCTAAAAGAATTATTAGTTTGGTCAATACAATATTTACATGTGACACTTTATTGATCAATAAACAGAACGATAAATTGAGTGTTTTATTAAGCGGTCAGCTAATAGAGTCGTTCATGAGTTTGCAAGAGCGTCTTTATTTTACCCTGACTGTACTTTCAAACTGAGTTGTTGCCTATATTAGTGACTGAATTTGAAGGTTAATAAATTTTGATTTTCCTTTTAAAAAAATATAATTTAGATAACTATTAAATTATAAATTAATTATTATTTATTTTTATCTAATTTTCAAAATAATCACAATCATTCAATGGTAACTTGATGACTAAATATATGTAACCATTAATGGTTACATATACCTCATATATATATATAATATATATAAATATAATATATATTTATATATGTATATATAAATTGGGTTGGACAACACCTTGTGAAGCACAAATTAATTCAGTTTAAGATATAATATTTTCAAATTTGTAAAAGAAAATATAGAAAATTCCAGGTATATAAAATTGTACATTTTTTATAAGGTATTTTGATGAATAAAATAAAAAGTAGTAGAGAAGTTGATGGCAGTGCTTAAGATGTAAGATTTAGAAGAAAACTAAAAGGTCAATAAGTCAATTAATAAAGCCCCCACAACAAATGACTACAGTGATCAATAAATACAAATAGAAATATAACCTAACAAAAACTGACTAATGAAGTACATTCAAAAAAAAAAGAACAATTTAGTTCCAAAAAAAAATGCTCACCAAAGACATAAATGAATCTCTTTCGTCCAAAGCAGTGTTTCCAGTAAACTTTCTAGCGTCTCTTCCCAGATAGAGCATGGTACTAGAAAGCACATTCAATTCAATCTGATTTCTCATATTTTTTCCATTAAGTTGTGGTACTAAACCACATTCCAGAAAATAGAGATCAAGTACTGATCATGACACCAGGACTTTTCATTCCACAAACTATGCAGAGCAACATCCAACCTTTTTCACAGCAGAAACATCATCTTTGCCAACACTAATGGTTTGACCCTTGGGCAAGGCTGCTGGATCATCACCAATGTCGAGAGCTTTCTTGCTAACCACACGATATATCTGAGTGAGCACCTCAGTGAAGGAGTTCTCAACATTCAAGGACTCTAAGGCAGAGGTTTCCATGAAAAAGGTATTCTCTCTTTCCGCAAATGCTGTGGCATCCTCTGTAGAAATGGCGCGCAAGTGCCTCAAGTCTGCCTTGTTCCCAACAAGCATAACCACAATATTGGCATCAGTATGATCACGGAGCTCCTTCAACCATCTCTCAACGTTCTCAAATGTAACATGCCTGGTAACATCGTAGACGAGCAATGCACCGACAGCTCCTCGATAGTATGCACTTGTTATTGCACGGTACCTATAGAGAAGGTAAATAATGACACAGACATAAGTAATGTGAAGGAAAAATCAATCTTGCTATTTGTAGTTGATTGATCATTTTACAGCAAGTAAGAAAAAAGGATATCAAAAGTATATGCACAGAAAAAAGTAACTAATTGAATTTGTTACACAGTTTAACAAAAGTGCATAATGTTTATAACGTATGTCAACTAAATTAGAGCTTCTTTGTGTCTGTTATAAATCTATCCCAACAATTTCCACCAACAGAAGAAAATTAATTCAACAAATCTAATAACGTTGGTCCAATCAATGTCTTCATCATACGGTTTCTCCGTTTAAAAAAAATAACTACAACATATTAATTGTATGACCACTCAACCTACCTAACCTTCATGAGTAAACAAACCTGACATTTCAAGCTAGAGTACAAACTAGCTAGTCTTTTTTTCAGCCATCTTAAGCATAAATACGAGAAAGTTCAAAGATTTCCTCACGTTAATACCCCAATACAAAGCAACTTTATCAATATTAATTGAATAGTAGCATATCAGGTGCCAAGATCTAGCTGATGGAAAAACATTAGTCTAGAATTAAAAATCACAAATAAACAATCAAAAATCCAGAATCCTTAAACAAAATGGTAACGTGAATATATATATATATATATATATATAACTACAAACCACTATGCGATTAAAATTCAAAATCAGACTTCATACGGTATAAAGACAAATCTCTACTCTAACGACCCAGTTCGTAAAATGGAAAGCCTGCGATTTCTCAACCATCAAATTCTTCAAGAATACAACGAAACAGACATACCGTTTTGATCGCGCACACACAGGGATATATATGTATTAAATATATATATAGAGAGATAATTAGGAATAGGATGATACCTTTCCTGACCAGCGGTGTCCCAAATCTGGGCCTTGACGACCTTATCGTCGACCTGAATACTGCGAGTAGCGAACTCGACACCAATGGTGGACTTGGATTCGAGGCTGAACTCGTTTCGGGTGAAGCGAGACAACAGATTCGATTTTCCGACGCCGGAGTCTCCTATCAAAACCACCTTGAAAAGATAGTCATAGTCGTCGTCTGTTCTGTAAGCCCCCATTTTATTCAATTCTCTTCTCTTCTCTCTCTCTTTCTTAGATTCCAAATTATTTTTAGGCAAATTTTATGGAAGAATAATAATTCAAAAAAAAAAGCAGATCTTGGTAAGGTTTTTTTTTTTTTTTTTTTTTTTTGTGAGAGAGAAAAATGGAAAATGTGTGTGTGCCGTTTGAGGAGAGAAAAAGAGAGTTGGGTATAGCGCACAGGAAGGAGAGACAATCAGGTGTCTTTTGTTTGATGAGGGTAATGGTAAATTGGTAATAGTAATGGAATAGTAAATACTCATAATAATAATAATAATAATAATAATAATAATAATAATAATAATAATAATAATAATAATAATAATAATAATAAGGGGAGCTCTATTTACACCCCATAGAATGATAAATACACCCCATTATTAAAAAAATATAAACTTAAATAATTTTTAAAAATTATTCTTAATATATTTTTTAAAATTTTTTCTTCAAATTATTTTATGTTAATTTCAATACTTATTTTAAGTTCATTTTCATAATTTTTTCTAACTCATGTATATATATTTTTATTTTTTTAAAAAAAAAAATTCATATAATTTTTTATTTTTAATTTTTTTGTCATAATATTTAAAATATATTTTATTTTTGTTTGATAGGTATATTTTTTAAGAATATGAATTAGAAGAAAAAAGTTAAAAAAACTTAGTAAAATTAGAGATATAAATTTTATATAAAAAAAAAATTATAAAAATGGGGTGTGTTTAAAAATTTTGGGGGTGCAAATAAAATTTCCCTAATAATAATAATAATAAGGTTTTTAATTAGCACACTTATTATTATTATTATTATTATTATTATTATTGAACATATTTAATGACTTTATTATTATTATTATTATTATTATTATTATTATTATTATTTATTTATTTATTTGAAAAAGTCTTTTTTTTTGTTGGTCAAGTATATTATGTTATTTGTTTTGTTTATGTTTGGTTATTGTTTATGAAGGAGTTCTCCATCACATTTTGAGACACTTGAATAGATAAGTTTTCTTCTTTTAATATTTTTTTTTTTTTTTAATTAATACTCTCATGGTGAATATTTATTTTTATGAAGACTCATTATTGGATTTATTGTTTTTGTAGGGAGTTTTGAAGTCATTCAAGTGGATGCAATGGACTTTGAGATAGGGACTTTTGCAGCCATGGAAGCAGAAGTTGTAGCTTTAATGGTAGCTTTGGATTGGACTCTTACTATCGGGTTACCTATTAGTTCGTTTGAATTTGATTGCTTAGTTTTGATTTCAGCTTTTGCTAGAAGATCTTCCTTCTGTAATGCATTTGGCTCTATTTTAGATGATTTTGCTAGTTTACTCTTCAATTTTCCTGAGGCATCTCTAATTCATGTTCGTCGCTCGGCCAATATGGCTGCACATGAGTTAGCAGTTCGTGCACTCAGGGTGGATGGTGAATTAGTTTGGATGGATGTTTTTCCTCCATTTCTCTATGATGTACTAAATTCTGATTATATTTAATGAAAGTTCATTGTCAAAAAAAAATAATAATAATAATAATAATTTTATTTACACCCTAAATTTTTTTAAAAACACATCATTTTAATAATTTTTATTTTATATAAAATTTATATTTTTATTGTACTAATTTTTTTTTTTAATTTTTTTTCTTTTAATTGATATTCTTAAAAAATATATTTATCAAATAAAAATAAATTACATTTTAAATATTATGACAAAAAAATTAAAATAAAATATTGTATAAAATTTTCTTAGAAAAAAATAAAAGATATATATATATACATGAGTTAAAAAAAATTATAAAAATAAACTCAAAATGACTATTGAAATTAACATAAAATAATGTGAAAAAAAAATTAAAAAAATATTAAAAAAAATTTTTAAAAATTATTTAAGTATATATTTTTTTTAATAATATAGTATATATATCATTTTATGGGGTGCAAATAACACTCCCATAATAATAATAATAATGAAACTTCCAAAAATACTTTAAAATGAGAGAAAGTTTACAAAAATATTAGTACACAAAGTTTTTTTTTACATTTTATCTCAATTTTTTTTTTTTTTATATTTTTACTATACCCTTTATAAAAATACTGTGTGTAAAGTTTCAAATTACTAAAATACTGTATTTGAGTAAAATAAAAAAAATAATTCAAAAATATTAAAAAAAAAATCCTAGAACTACCTAACAAACAATTATAAAAGAAAATTTTGAATTTATATGCATACATTTGAGGTACATTAAATTTTTGAACACAAGCTTACTAAAATTTTTTAAAAAAAATAAGCACCTTTTATTTTCAGACCCATAATACCCTTCTCTCTTCTCCTCTCTTCTAACTTCACTATCCATACTCCCTATTCCTATCTATACTGATAGTAGTCCGATGGGGATCTGATGGTGGCCCGATACTATCATTTTTTTTTTATGTTTTTGTACATAAAAATAGAGTAGCATCAGGTGACTATCGGACCGCCATTGGACTACTATCGGACCACCATCATACCATATTTACATTTATAGATGTTAAGCTACATTCATTAAGCTTGTCAGGAAGGCATCGGACCATATCATCGAGCTACCATCGGACCACCATCGGACATTCGTCTTCAATCTTTACTCATGTTAACAAACAGGAAGGCAACTGTGATGAAACTGTAATCTAACAGTTATATCTGTTGCGAGCCAACTAACATAAAACTACAAAACAACTAATAATTTCACATATTTAATACAAACGAATATTATAACAATCGTGTTTTATCTGTTCAGGTCCTGTATTTGATAATTTTTACTATGATATTGTAGTAGCAAAACCACTATTCAACTAACGTGCAACTTAATTACAACTAAAAATGTTAAATGTGAATGTGCATATGTAAGAAACTATTTGTCTGTATTTTCTTTGTCACTGGTCTATAATTACTTGTACCTTAATAATAATAATATATGGAGAAATAACTATTAGCAAAATATTTATGCAACTGTTATGAAACATTAAAAATCAGAACAATGTTTCCACGTATGTAACTCTATCTACATGTCTCTTCGTGATTTAATATGAACACCATTAAAAATTTGGAAAACAATGAAAATACACCAGGATAAACATTTTACTATAGTATTGATGTAGTTTTTTTTTTTTTTTTATACTTGAGTTGGATTGTTTTGGAATTCCAGTTCAACATTTTGAGATATGCATTTCAATGATCTAAAAATTGAAGTCAGGACAATAGTTTTATGCGAATTAAACTAGATTTCTGGTTGAATTTTAATTTTGTAGTAGTTTTTCTGCACTTTTTTTCATGACTACGAAACAACTCCTATTTTGATTGATTCTGGTTGTCTTCTCAGGTGAAGTATGGTGGTTCTCTTTTTGGTTGGGTTTCATTTCGATTGTGTTGGATTGTTGGGTGGTTGACTGAAGATTGCATCACACGAAGGTTTCAATCACAAGAAGTGTGGACCGTGAGTTGATAGTGTGTGTAAGAGGCATTTGTGTATTTTTTTTTATCTGAACTGTATATTTATTTATTTGGCCGGCTGAAAACTTTTTTGTAATATTGTTATATTTTTTTTTTTGTTAAAACTGAATAAAGCTCTAAAAAAATAACAATAATAATGATAAAGTTATTATTTTATTTTATACTTTTAATAAAAACGTTAAATTTTACATCAAGTTTTGCAATTGTGTATTAGAGCACAATGCTAAAAATTGATGCCAATATAGCACAAAGTTTTTTTTTTTTTGTGAAATATTGGGAATATTTATTTGATCCAATCCGTACTATTTTGTTCATAGTGTATCCGATCTGCACTAAGTACGGATTTCATATTTTGAATTCAATCCAATTCGCACAAGAGCTCAAATCCAATCCAATCTGCAATAGTGCGGATTGGATCGATTATTTTAAATTAGTTACTTTTTTTAATATTAAATTATTTAATATTTATTAAATTATAAATTATTTTTACATAACTAAAAACAAAATAGAGCAATTATTTCCAACAACCAATTAAAATAAACAAATAACAAATTCCAAGAATGACAAAAAAAAATGTATGTAAAAAGAAATTTTTTATTTATTTTAAATTATTTTATTTTATATATATATATATGATATATTAAATTTGGTAACCCATATGTACACATGTATTAATTTTTTAAATTATTAGTTTTTTTTTTTAAATATGAATTATACGTTTATAAAATTTTTAAAAATATATAAATAAGCGTGGATCAATTACTTTTGCATGTAAATCAACATTTGATCCGCACAAGTACAAATTTTAGATTGGATATTTTCTATGAATTGAATTGAACCGTACGGATTAAATTAAATTAGAAATTTTATGAATATCCCTATCAAATATAGCACAATTTTTACATCTCCAAAGTCTTACAACTAAAAGTTTTTAAAAAATTGTACTAAAATACAATTATTAAATATGAAAGTATTTAAAATAAATTATTATAATAAAATAAATAAATTTTTATTTTTTTAATTTTTATTCTTTAAAGATATATTTTATATTTATTAGATAATTTTTATTTTATACTTTTATATTAACAAACCACATCATCTTGTCTCTTATAGGGGTGTGCATAAATCATTCAATCCAATGACAATCGACTGATCTAATTATAAACAATCGACCGCCAAGCATCGGATATCCAATTGTGATCGGATTGGATTGGATGTTATTTTTGAATATCCAATTGGATCGGATCGGATGTTTGATGGGGTGTCTAAAAATCCAATACATCCAACATCCAATCGAACTTATTAGTATTTTCATTTAGTTTGGATTAGTAATTAGATTTTATATAGTTTTACGTAAAATATATATGTATATTTAAAAATTAACATTAAAATTTTACTTTTTTTTAGATTGGATGGATCCAATCCAATCCAATACATACTGGACCTAAAATATTGGATGGATCCAATCCAATCCAAAAAATACTAGGTCTAAAATATTAAATAAATCTAAATTAAACCAATAAATATATATGAAATACATCCAACGGATAGAACCAATCCAATCCAATATCCAATGGATGTTGGATCGATTGGATGACTGAAATTAATTGGATCAGATCGGATAGCAAAATCTAACATCCAATATATAATTGGATCGGATCTGGATAGGCCTAAAAATATTAAATGTGATCCAATGAACACCCCTATATATACAATAATATTTTATAATATCAAATTCACTTTAGTGAAGAAAAAACATAAGAGTATCTATACATTTAGTACCTTATGTTTTATCTAAATACAAGTTTAATATTCTGTATTTTTAATAATACTTATTTGATACATGTATTTTAAAATCATACCTATTTGATACTTTAAATTCAAATTTTTTGATAAAATTTTATCAATACAATCGGCACTCTAAAATTTTATGAATTTTTAATACAAATTTAATTATTTAATTGCATATAATATAATTGAGAACTATTTAGTTAAATTGATAAAACTGTATTGATTCAATTTTATTTTAAAGTACTAAATATGTACAATTTAAAAATATAAAGTACCAATTAAGTATTATTAAGAACATAGGGTACCAAAGGGTAAATACTATTTTGGACCATGTGTTTTGCAAAAGTTACCAATTGAACTATCTGTTTTGTTAAATAACAAAATAGACTATATTTTTAAAAATTATACAAATAAGACCCTAAATTAATTTTTTGTCAAAATAAAACTTGATAATAATATAATCTAAAAATATTATGATAAAACTGGTTACATTTTCTATATTTGTTCGATTAAAAATTATCTTAAAATTGATTATAATAAAAAAAAATAAAATAGTTAAAAATTGAATTCAGGTTCTATTTTTACCATTTTAAAAAATATAAGATTTATTGTGTCATTTAATAAAACAAAAGGTACAACTAGCAACTCTTACAAAATAGAGACCAGAATAATATTTACCCGTACCAAATATGTGTTTCATTTCATGAAAACACTATATTCCAAAAAAAAAAAAAGCAAAAAGATAAAAACTGTTATAAATATTAATAATTATGTGGATGTCCAAATCTTTTATTTATTACCATTAATTGTAATCAACATTCCTCTTTTTCTTAGTTTCTTACTATCTCACTCTTGTATTTGTATAAATAGGGGTTCACCCCATTAGAATAAACAACTCAGAAATTCTCATTCACTTTCTCTTTCTCTCTTCATCTTCTTTCCTCTCATCTACTTTATATTATTTTATAACACGTTATCAGCACGAGTCTTTGCCCAAGCTTCAAGCATGAGTCTCTGCCCAAGCTTCAAGCATGAGTCTCTGCCCAAGTCCCAATGTAAGTATCTTGTTAAAGTTCTTGAATTATTTCAAAATCAAAATACACTAAATATATATTTTTATATATACTCCTCTGACTGAAACAATTTCAAGAATCATTTGGTTTCTTTTTTCTTTTTATCTATATATCTATATATTATATATGTATGTATATGTTTTTATATATTTATTATTGATTTCATATATATATATATATTATGTTCTTATCATTCATAATATTTACAATATATGTGTGCCTATGATATGATAGAGAAAATCTATATAAATTATACATATATCCAGAAGATTATGTATCATCGATAAAATATTGCATATATCCTAAAGATTATGCATCATCGATAAAATATTACATATATCCTGAAGATTATGCATCATCGATAAAATATTGCATATATCCTAAAGATTATGCATCCTCGATAAAATATTGCATATATCCTGATGATTATGCGTCCTCAATAAAATCTTGCATATATCCTGAAGATTATGCAAACGTAATATTCATTATATAGTTGATGGATATATAATGAAGGAGATGAATACATATTTATGTATGTGTTCTTGTATTCTTTGAGGACAATGAAAAGTAATCTAATATCGATATAGATTTTGACAAACATTTCCTGAAGTAAATGTTTTATATTTATCGAAGAAAAAAAATGATTGTATTTACGTGAATTCAACTAAACAATCATTAAAAATGATTATTATTAATGCAATTTTATAGTGGGTTTTGAATACCCAAAAAGAATGTTAAGAAAATTGCATTGAAACATCAAAGTATAAGAATAACAATGAGCATAACTAATGTTATTTAAATACATGAGGCAGTATTTATTGTTCATCATTCACTGCAGAGAATGATACGAATTGAAGTCAATCACTTTTAAAGATTCCTCGTATTAGTCATGTTATTATACATTGTTATTACTTGCAATGTTGGAAATTATTGAATCGGACCTATGTTAAAGATTAAATTTTGCATACATCTTGGAGACTATGCAAAAATTACATTCATATATTCTTTGAAATATCGTAAAAGAAATTGTTGAATAATTTCTTATATTTTTTATGGATGAACAAGTAATAAATTTTTAAGAAATTTATAATAATGTTCTACTTGTTCAACGTCATTCCCCGAAGTGAATGTAATGATTTTAAATAATCAATGACATTATTTACTACTCAAATATTTCCAGAAAAAGTGGAAACAACCAAAAGATGAGATACCACACATAATCAAAGTGCATGAAATTTATATATCATGTGTGGAATTGAATAATAGTGGTCGCGTACGGACATACTTATAATCAAGATAAAAGTATACTTGATTATTTAATAGAATGTGAATTGTACAAACTTATTGTACATTTAGAATATTTAAATATCATTACCTAAAGAGAATGAATAGACATGAAATTCTATTTCAAAGAATATAGATTTCACATATATTGGTAATGCCAGAAGCAAATTAATATATACATATTTTATTATTTCTTGAAATCAATAGTTTCAAACTATTGTTAGTACATGTATATATATAGTTACTATATAATTCAGTTTGCATATTCCCAAAAGTGGATATATAATTTACTAATATTTGTTAATGATCCAATATAATCAAAGTGATAAAAAATCACAAAATGATTATTTGAAAAGCTTCCTGAAGAAGTCTTACATACAATTGCTACTTGGAGTAGTAAAATATATTTGTATGTACCTAGATGTATAACTTTTATCTAGTTATGAAAGTAATAAGAAATAGCTTATTGTATGTACTGGTTGTACATTTAAATATATAATATATCAAGTCATGATAATTAGACTAATTAATAGTCTATTAATAAATTAGACGACTTGTTAAAAAGATACCAGGAAAAATAAATGATATATTATGGTTATATCTATTTGACCATTACAATAACATGATGAAGTTGTCATGTATCTTTATATTATACACATCATTAAATTGATGATAGTGATTCCTGAAGAAATATAAAGTTTGATAAACATAATAGTGACTCCTAAAGAGTGTATATGTTTTGGAGAATAATATAATTATATTATTCGTGTATATAAAAATGAAACTTTTTATGATTACTTATATGTTGTAGTGATTTTACATTACCTTGTGAAAGTTTCATTGAAATACAAATTATAGTGAACCTGAAGTTCATGAATTGAGTTATTTTGACATGATCAATCATATGCAATAAATTGTCAAAGGATTTGACTAAATTTTGTTGAAGAACCAGAAGATTCTTCTCATTATTAATTTATAAGGCTCAAAATAAGAATATGCATATATTTGCACATAAAAAATATTTAAATTATATTTCTTTAACAATCTTGAGCCATTGTTAGATTTTTATTGTATAGTTTCTTATCGATGTGATAAGATTTTATGATCATGCATTTACAAAATGTGTAAATTTATGTATTTTTTATTATACACGTGTGACTCATTCTTAGAAATGAATTAAGTTCATAAGTATTGAACTTGAACCTGAAGTTTATTGAACCTGAAGTTCAATGTCATATAGTATATATGGGTTTAAATAAATATTGATTCATTGTGATATATTGAAATCCCTACAGGTGTATTAATATTATTAGATATCACAATTTTTAAAAATTCTCTCGATCAGGGGGAGAGAAGCAGTTGGGATCGATGATAATTTTTGAAAAATGATCATTGCACAAAGTATATAAGAATGATATAGTTCAAAATGATATATACCAACTGCAAATCAATATTACTCAAAGATGAGATAGAATGAGTTGAAAACGCCTGAAGCGTAAATGAACAATATATAAATTATTAGTAAATGTTCATTTGATTTGCCCTGAAGTTGTTAAATCTAGAGGTACTCATGGAGATACTTTAATGTTATAAAGTATTAAAATGATAACCGTGATGAAAACGGTACTCGAAGAGACTCCCAAGAGAAGTTAGACATAACACATTTCATCATAATTGAATCCCTGAAGTGATTCGTTATAGGTACCTATAAATGATAAACATATTTGAAAATATGTAATTTAAAGAGATCTCTATAAGTTATGTCAATATGGGAGAAAATTATCATTTATTGAAATTTTTGTCGACAATAAATATTGAATGTGTGCATATGCAATAAACTAACATGAGATAGCAAGGATCATTGTATTAGATTTGTCGAGAATGATCGACATACATTTTGATTTTTGGCCAAAATATTATGATGCAGTTTAGGCAAATTTACTCACATAAAGTGAAGTAAGACCTGTAGGGTGTGCAAATAAATATTTCTAATGAGAAATTTGCATATATGTATTTGTACATAATGAATTGTTGTACAAAGTTTGCATAGACATGAGATTGATTGAAGTAAGGCTTAAATATTGAGAAAATATAATCATGATTTGATTATAGTCTGGAATATATTTTATGAGGATTTATAAGCGTCACATAAATGTTGCAACAAAAGATTATTTATTTGGAGCTCCTAATATAGTGAGAATTTGAAATAAGCCTTATCTAAAAATTCTAGAAGAATTTAATTCATGTCTTAAGTGATATAAATTCTAAGTCGCGCGCACTATATGACAAAGATCTTTGTATGAAATAAAGACATGTAAGTAAATTATTGTTAGAAAAATACGTATGGTTGTCTGTGCAGTATAAATACGTAAATTATACGTTGTGATAGACTCTTGAAGAGTTTTTGATTAATTGCAAAACAAACTTTTATTTCTTTTGTATATCGAGATATATTAAATGTATAAAGTTTGTTCATTAGTATTGAAGTCCTGAAGTACTTCATATGCATTAAGAATTATAGATATATGATCATTTGATATGGAAATTAAGATCATACAACAAGATGGAACAAATATATGGTCTTGGAGTACCATCATTGTCACAAACGAAAATTTATATTATCATTAATGTGTTATGTTCATATCTACTTGAAATGTTAAATTTTAGTATGAACAAGATTGTATATATACATGAATGATACAATTAGTTGGATAAAGATTAATGTTCCACGAACCCCTCATCTATAATTTAGATGTCCATACATACTCTGAAAGAGTTATAGAAAATATATGATCAAAGATTATATATGGTGATATTTTAAAAGTGATAACAATAATCTTATGAGATCTATTATCACCAAAAGAATTATGGATTATATGTGCATGAGGGGGAGACATATTCATGTTGCACTCTTTTTCCCTTAGCTCAGGTTTTATCCCACTGGGTTTTCCTGGGAAGGTTTTTAACGAGGCAACTTCAAATAGTTATGAATATGAAATATATATTGTACTCTTTTTTTCCTTAGCTCAGATTTTGTCCCACTGGATTTTTCTGACAAGATTTTTAAAGAGGCAACTTTAAATCATGTTAACATACTTGCATTTTATGAAGCAAGTAGAGAATGTGTGTGAGTGAGATCATTGACATAGCATATTCGGGAAACATATGGATTGCACCCAATAAAGAAGTATCAACCCAAGCAATTCTCTATGGATAATACTGCTTGCATCGCTCAACTAAAAGGATGGTACATTGAAGGAGATAGAGTTAGAACACATTTCACGAAATTCTTCTTTATACGCTTCAAGAAAATACATATTGGTGTTCAACATATTTAATCAAGTGTCAATCTTGTAAACTTATTCACAAAGTTATTACCAACATCAACATTTGAGAAGACGACAGATAAGATCGAAATTCGTCGATTAGAAGATCTCCACAAATGCTTAAATGAGGGGGGCGTTAGTTTACACTATACTCTTTTTCCTTTGATCAAGTTTTCAGCAAGATTTTTAATAAGGCAGTTATTATGGACATCCAAGGGGAAGTGTTATAAATATTAATAATTATGTAGATGTCAAAATCTTTTATTTATTACCATTAATTGTAATCAACATTCCTCTTTTTCTTAGTTTCCCTTTTTCTTAGTTTCTTAATATCTCACTCTTGTATTTGTATAAATAAGGGTTCACTCCATTAGAATAAACAACTCAGAAATTCTCATTCACTTTCTCTTTCTCTCTTCTTCTTCTTTCCTCTCATCTACTTTATATTATTTTATAATAAAAACATAATATATAAAAATTGTATAGAACACAAGTTCTCTATATTTGTGATCGTAAGCAACAAGATTATAATATCACTTTAAAATTTATAATTTTAATAATTTACAACACTTTAAAATTTAATACATCAGTAATGTACCAAACTGACCATATAACCACATAATTTTATATAGTTTTAAAAGTAAAATAAACTTCATATGCCAAGACTGGCATCTAATATTTAGAAGAGAACTAAAATGTCAATAAGTCAGTTATAAAGCTCCCACAACAAATGACTACATTGATCAATAAATACAAATAGATATATAACCTAACAAAAACTGACTAATGAATGACATTCAAAAAATGAATAGTTAAGTTCCCCACAAAAAGAAAAAAAAAAAAAAGAAACTCACCAAAGACATAAATGAATCTCTTTAGTCCAAAGCAGAGTTTCCAGTGAACTTTCTAGCGTCTCTTCCCAGATAGAGCATGGTACTAGAAAGCACATTCAATTCAATCTGATTTCTCATATTTTTTCCATTAAGTTGTGGTACTAAACCACATTCCAGAAAATAGAGATCAAGTACTGATCATGACACCAGGACTTTTCATTCCACAAACTATGCAGAGCAACATCCAACCTTTTTCACAGCAGAAACATCATCTTTGCCAACACTAATGGTTTGACCCTTGGGCAAGGCTGCTGGATCATCACCAATGTCGAGAGCTTTCTTGCTAACCACACGATATATCTGAGTGAGCACCTCAGTGAAGGAGTTCTCAACATTCAAGGACTCTAAGGCAGAGGTTTCCATGAAAAAGGTATTCTCTCTTTCCGCAAATGCTGTGGCATCCTCTGTAGAAATGGCGCGCAAGTGCCTCAAGTCTGCCTTGTTCCCAACAAGCATAACCACAATATTGGCATCAGTATGATCACGGAGCTCCTTCAACCATCTCTCAACGTTCTCAAATGTAACATGCCTGGTAACATCGTAGACGAGCAATGCACCGACAGCTCCTCGATAGTATGCACTTGTTATTGCACGGTACCTATAGAGAAGGTAAATAATGACACAGACATAAGTAATGTGAAGGAAAAATCAATCTTGCTGTTTGTAGTTTATTCATGATTTTACAGCAAGTGCATAATGTTTATAACGTATGTCAACTAAATTAGAGCTTCTTTGTGTCTGTTATAAATCTATCCCAACAATTTTCACCAAAAGAAGGAAATTAATTCAACAAATCTAACACAATCTAATAACCTTGGTCCAATCAATCTTCATGAGTAAACAAACCTGACATTTCAAGCTAGAATACAAACTAGCTAGTCTTTTTTTTAGCCAAATTAAGCATAAATTCTCCAATACAAAGCAGCTTTATCAATAGCATATCAGGTGCCTAGATCTAGCTGATGGAAAAACATCAATTCTAGAATTAAAAATCACAAATAAACAATCAAAAATCCAGAATCCTTAAACAAAACGGTAACATGAATATATATATATATATATTTATATATATATACAAACAAACCACTATGCGGTTAAAATTCAAAATCAGACTTCATACGGTATAAAGACAAGCATCTCTACTCTAACGACCCAGTTCATAAAATGGAAAGCCTGCGATTTTTCAACAATCAAATTCTTACGGAATACAACGAAACAGACATGCCGTTTTGATCGCGCATACACAGAGATATATATAAATATATGCATAAAGATAATTAGAAATAGGAGGATACCTTTCCTGACCAGCGGTGTCCCAAATCTGGGCCTTGACGACCTTATCGTCGACCTGAATACTGCGAGTAGCGAACTCGACACCAATGGTGGACTTGGATTCGAGGCTGAACTCGTTTCGGGTGAAGCGAGACAACAGATTCGATTTTCCGACGCCGGAGTCTCCTATCAAAACCACCTTGAAAAGATAGTCATAGTCGTCGTCCGTTCTGTAAGCCCCCATTTTATTGAATTCTCTATTCTTCTCTTTCTTAGATTCCAAATTATTTTTAGGGAAGAAAGCAGATCTTGGGAAGGTGAAGAGAGAGAAATTGAGAATGTGTGTGTGTGGTTTGAGAAAGAAAGAGTTGGGTACAGCGCAGGGGAGGGAGAGACATTCAAACCTGGTATGTTATTTAATAATAATAATAATAATAATTAATTATTACAAATATGTACTTTTTTAACTAAATCCCTTTCCTTTTCTTTTCAATTACTATTTTATTTTCCTCCTATAAAATAAAAGATCCCTGATGTGGTCATTGGCACTGCCTGAGCGGTAAATGTTAGGACAGCAAAAAAAAATTGTAAAGTTGATCATTCAATACAAAAAATTAAGTGTTTTTGGTAATATAGTTTTTTATTTTTTAAAATTATAATAATTTTAGAAAATATTTTTTACTTTTTAATTTTTTCCTTAAGAATTTAAATTTTAAAAATAAAAAAAAATTATTTTCAAAAAAAAATTAAACGTTTTTTTAATCAATATTTTAGATTCCGACTCTAACTTAGATCCGGTCCCGAACTTGGACTTGCCCCCGATGTTGACCTCGAACCCGACTTAAATAAAATCAACAAATGAAAATAAAAATAAAATTTACAGAATATATTTTTATTTTTTATTTTTTAAAAACAAAAATTTTATTTTTATTTTTGTGATTAAAAAATTTAAAAATAAAAGTATTACTAATTGCCACCTAAATATGTGAGAATAAAAATAAAAATAATTTTTTTTACAGAATAAACAGAAAATATATGAAATAAAAATGAAAATCACAAATTTACAATGATAGAAATATAAATATATGATTGCAAAAAAAAAAAAAAAAACTATATATTGATTGAGCAAATATGAAAATAAATATAAAAAAAATTATGCAAAAAACTAATTTAAAATATTTCATAAAAAAAAAATAGTTATGTGTATTTTGGCAACTTTAGGAGTTATTTATCTTTGGAGTATTTTTGTGAAAAAATTGTCAAATTTTATAAAAATACATCATTAGAGATGCTTTACACATTGATTTAAACGACCCACTAGTTGTTATTATTATTATTTGTCTTTTAATAAAATCTAGTAAAACTAATACAATTTCAACCTTTAATAAGTCAAGGTATAAAAGTTGTGTTAAACTAAGAATTTGGCGGAATATTATAATATATTTGCACTTTCGCGGTAGAAGGCTTAAAAAGAAACTCAAGTAAAGTTTCTGGAAAATACAATATAAAAAGAAATTCTCAAGTTAAGCAAAGCGCAAATTTTTTCCATTCCATGTTCTGATTACCAAGTCCTACAATTGTCTTAGTTGGGACTTGGGAATGTGGTTTATTTAAATTAAGTCCTTTATTTATTTTATTTATAACGTGCTATGCACATATTAGGACCAATGTACTTTATAATTCAAATCAATTAAATTTGGTCATTTTTTTTTTCAAAAAAAGAAAAATATAAATGCAAAGAGAGGAGCTGAAAAAGAAAGGGAAAAAAATAGAAAAATACAAAAAAGGAAAAAAAATTACAAAAATACTTTGGGCCGGCCCATTAAACATTTATACAGTCCACATACAAATATTTACAAAAATACCACATGCACTAAGCCTTTAGCTGTACAGAGCGAACCATGAAGATGAAAATACGCGCTCGTTTCAAAACTGCAAAACAACCAAAACGAGAAAAATACAACTATTAATTCAATTGATCTGATTCAAATAAAACTGATGAAAAAGCACAATGATCACAACTATATTAAATTGAATTAAGTGTTGTGGTTTTTCAAGTTGATTTACAGTTGCATCATTATTTTATATTAGTTTAATTCAATTGTTTGCAAGAATTTATTTTGGAAATAAGAAAAGGAGAAAACACTTTGAGAAATAGTTAGTTTCTGAAATAAATTTAAATGTTTCTTAATAGTTTCATTTTAGTTTTATTATAGTTTATTAACAGCAATAAAATAAATAAAAATGACAAAAGCAGGAATCAGAACAGGAAATATAAGACTTGAACAAAGGGAAGAAAATAGAAGTAAGTTTCTACTCTATTTCATAACAGAATCAAACCAGTTTCAATATCGTTGCCTTGCACTAATAACAATTTTAAAATCACAGGAAAAAAAGACATTCCATTCCTAGTCTTCTGCAATGGACAATTTGATGATCGAATGAATTATGAAAATTATGAAGCTAGTGGACATTACATTTCAGTCAATTGTAACTATGAAGAATTACAACGGAAGCTGAAAGAGGTCCTGGAATGCAACTAAAAAAACACTATTTTGCAACAATAAATATAAATTGTAAATAAACAAGTATACAAACTATAATAAAACTATAAAAAAACTAAAAACAAACTGACAAGCAGAAACAACTCTACGAATATAAACTACAAACATCTAAATCGAATTGTTACCTAAAAAAGAACAGCAAACAACTATACTTAATAATATTCCCAAAACACATCATACATAAACATATTAAACTATTAAAAAACTAGAAAAAAAAAAAACTAAAACCCACTGATTTGAGACACTAAAACAAAAACAAATGTTTCAAAATATCTAAAAAAAAACTAGAAACACAAACAGAACATAAAACACAACAAAAATGAAACGAAAGTAATAAGAAACAAACTAAAATGCCAAACCCAAGAACAAAATAAAATTGATTAAACAAAATTAAAGTCCTAAAAATCCAAAGAAAACCAAACGAAATTTTAAAATGAAAAACCTAAAATATCACAAACCAGAAAAAACCAAAACGATGAAATGGAAATACAAGAAAATGTTTAAAATGGGGGGAAACGAAAATGAAACCGAAAACAAACCTCAGTTCGAACAGCAGTACCAACATTATTGTTTTTTCCATAAACATCTTCAGCCATTTTTTCTTGCACACGGACCTTTGTTTTCTTCTTAGGAGGAGCTCTCCCACGCTTCGTTAATGGAGGAGCAAAATCAGAGTCTTCCTCCTCAATAAAAGGACGTTTTCCCTTAGCTTTATTAGCCAGTGATTTCAAACTCATTTTGAATTTTTTTTTTGAACAGGGGAAGGAGATGAAGAAGAACGGGTCACATCCATTTTATATAAAGATTGGGAAACAAAAAGAAAGAGAGAAAAAGGTTATGGGATGGTTTAGTGGGAGTTGAAAAAATTTTGAAGAACAAAAATGAGTGGGAAAATAGTTGAGGAATCGTGGGGAGTTAAGGTTCAACAATGGAGGTTATTTGTTATTTCAAAAAAAAAAAAAAAACTGAAATGAAATAAAAAAATCAAAGGAAAACAAAAGAAAAAGAGAGAGGGAAGTGATTGAGGGATGCATGATGGTTGATAGGGGAGTTGACGTGACTGGTGCATAGATGTGATGTGTATGTGGTATATGTGTAATAAAATATAGAGAAAAGGTAAAAAAATTGCTTTAACCGTGTGTAGGTTTATATGTAATAAAGTGTGTAATTTATATTTTTGGTGTAAAAATTTCAAAAAGAAACCTATATTAATTTCAAAATATATATACTTTTCTTATTATAATAGATAAATAACTTAATATTGTATGGAAGTTAAAAATGTAAATAGCGAGTTTCCTCCTAATTTAATATCTTCGTCCTTCTAGAGAGAATTAAGATCACTTTCCCTCCTCTTCTTAACATCATTTATAATTTATAAATGTATATAATCACTTCCACATATCCAATCTACTAGACTAGACTAGACTACTAGCATTCAACGTGTGTGTTCCAATAATTCTTTTTTTTTCCCCTTTAATTGCTTAAATATCTAATCATTTCTTTCAAATCAGATATTCTGATGCAACAAAAAAGTACCAATTAGTATTGTTAGCTTATACAATCATTGAGTTATATACTTTATTCAATAGACACCTGTAAGTTATTGTTGGCTTATACAATCGTTAGTCCTGTTCATCCTTAAATTTAAAATCAAATGCTATAAATAGGACAAATATAACAAAAATGAGGAAATGAATAAATTGAAATGTCAATAAAATGGTGATATATGATTTGTGAGGTCGGAGATCGATCCTTAGAAAACGATAAGAATGAGAAAAGTAAAAGTTGCATACAAACTAATAAACAGAAACGAGGAAAGAAATGGTTGCCTTCTTACCCTCTCGCCACTTGCCCTCTCCTATCACAATTGTCAACCTCAAAAGCATAGCAATTCAACCAAAATAGCCTATTACAAATAATATGGTTGATAATTTTTATACATTTTTATTACTATAAAATACAAAAGACATGTATGAGCACATCTCATGTTTAATACAATAAGAAAATACATAGTTTACTGCTTTTATTGTTTCTCATCATATAGATGTGTGAAAGAATGTCAACTCTTCTAAGTATCTCCAAAATTGAGGTGTAACTAAATAATGAACTAAGTATAGAAGCCCTATATTGGTACATAGGTGTAATCTAGCGAAAAATAGAGCACTTCATGGAAAAGCTTTTCATTCCTTTGGCCTTTTACTCATGGTTTTACGCTTGTTAACATCAAGGTACTTCTTCCTCAAACGGATGGCCTTAGGTGTAACCTACACACACATAATACAAGGTTATGTTAAATAACAGTCTACCTAACACACACACATAAGTGAGTATATGCAAGGTTAAAGATATTGAAATTTATTTAAATCTAATATTTACATGTCCATGTTAAAGCCAAGGATGCATTTACGTCATCAAAAAGATAAAAAAATCAAAATGGTAAAGTTTAATGAATTTACCTCAATAAGTTCATCAGAAGCAACATATCCTATGGCTTCTTCAAGAGTTATCTGCACCGAAATGAAAATATAAATATAAAAAAAAAAATTGATATTGTTCTCTAAATTCCTGTTTGTGTTGTTTACGAGGTACAGTACTTATTTGATTGTTGCCAACCTAAAAAAGAAAGTGGCAGAGGTTTGTGGGCAGGACAACTAATCCCATTATTCTCTATTAGTCACAAAATGCATACTTCTGATTGCATTGCATGTGTAGTTTTGCATTCAAGTCTATAAAAGAATTCCAAACCTAAAAGCGGGCTAATGATTCATTCAACTATGCCATAATTGCAACAGAAAAACCAGCAAAGTACAATGAATAACAAATAACATACTAGGCGAGGCGGCGACAGTTTCACATTCTCATCCTTGGAAGCTGCACGTATATTATTAAGTTCCTTGGCCCTTACTGGGTTGACCTACCAAAGCATTAATTCCAAGGTCAGTCAAATGAATAAACATAATACACAACATCAAAGGCAACAAATCTTTGCTCCTTACATCTAGATCTGTATCCCTAGAATGTTCACCGATAATCATGCCATCGTATGTCTGCACAAACAAGCAAAAATGCAACGTTGACAAAGGAGAGAACATTAAAGATTGTGCATCATATCATGGGTGTGAGTCAACATTACCCAAATAAATTAGCCATTTTACAAACTACAGAAGAGTAGTGGATCAAAAATATCCAGATTTTCTTATCTGAATTCCTTTTATTATTCTTTTCCTTTTCTAGTTACCAATTTTTCATTGATAACCTAATTTGTGTCAAACACGCACAAAAATGTACAGATCAATAGAGAAATATTCAATAGTTCGCTGCTATACTGAAAGGTGGGAAACTCAAAAGGGTCCAATCTGTAATAACTATGTATAATAATAACTATAAACAAGTAGAAAAGGTTATATGTTTAAAACCTCCAATCCATGGGTCACGAAAAGTGTTCCGCGAGCTTCTAAATTCATCAGTGCATGAGCTGTGGTTGTGCCAAAGCCCATTGATACCTGTGCATTAATGTCAAAAAAGTGAATATAAGGCTGGAATCTTATAGAGTGATATTATAACCCTTTCAAGATACAAATCAGAGCAACACTGTAATTGTATATATACACAATAATGTAGGCTTTTAAGGTACAAGTATTTATGCTATAATTTTCAGAGTTTCAGCAAATTGAAGTATTTATGATGAAAAACTACTTGAATGAAATTTTACAAGTCAAACAGTAGTAAATCAGAAGGAAACGAAATGACGTACCAGAACTCCTTTCCTGACATTTCCAAGGGGACCTCTATATTTTTCATAATCTGAGAAATAACAAGACATGTCAGCACATGGCTAGATATAGAAAGTGAAAATAAGCTTGGTGAGCAGAAATTATGTCGGCTAATGATGCTAGAAAAAAGGAAGAAAAATGGTGAAAAAAACAAATCATACTTAAGAATGCACGATGCATAAATCCAGTTCCACGGGTGTCACTGCTAAACACACTCCTATAACCCACTAGGCCCCTGATGCAAACAGCAAATAAAAAGTTTCAGAAAATAAAAATATCAAAATAAAAAACTGCACTTCACAAATTTGGAAGAAATACGCAAAAATAAGGATTCCAAAGAATGCTCGACAATGTTATCTTGCATTAGCACTACAACTCTTCACCTTTTACTTTAAGCTAGTACCAAGCATCAATTACAACGTTTAGCTGCTGTACCATAACTAAACTGACATATTTACAGAAGATTTCAACAACTACAATATAGCTTACCAAAAGAATACAAGTAGGTTGCGTTATTTGGTATTGAAACAATACACCCATATCACTCACCAAAAGAAAATTATAAGATGAGATTTTAGGAAAGGCCGTCAAATAAGTTTATGTTAAAACAAAAAGAACAAATAACAAAAAATATACACATTTTACTTTGTGCGAAAAAAATCATATGCCATCCATTTATCATAACTGTGACTCTAAGTGAAACATAAACTCAATTTGCTAAGAAAGTAACCTTGATGGACATGTCAAAGTCAATCTAGTCCTGCCATCATTGCCAGGAACAGGGCCCATGTCAGTAACCTCAGCTCGTCTATGAGATAAGGCTTCCATAATTAATCCAACATGTTCCTCATTTATCTGCAATAGCAAATTAAAATACATTTACATACAGGTCCACAAAATTATACATGAAGCATTAGTATAGTTTTGCATCTGCAATTCTTACCTCAATAGTAACTTCTTCAATTGGCTCCAGCTTTTGACCCTTTTCAGTTTTGTACCTGATATAATATAAAAATTATCACTTCAGAAGTTGATACGAATGAATATATATACATCCATAAAAACATTTAAAAGTAATGTTTAAAAACTCTTAATTCTTTTACAGCAATCCAACCCTATTTAACCCAAAGGGAAAGAATAACAAACAGATATAGCTTTTTACAAATATGCTAGTTAACACATTCATTAGAGGAATACTACTTCCTGAATATTTTTTTCTCCAGGATAAATATTTTTACTTCAAGAAACAAAAATTAATTAACAGGCTCAAGTCTATAGAAAGTAAATCTATTATGTGAATAGTCTCTTCTACAAAGAAAGAAAAATGGCGAAAGAAAAATCTACAATTTTAGTAGCTTTACACAGAAGTCAGAACAAGAGATCCATAAGGCATAAAGACTAAATGTTGTCTAAAAATGCCCATAATTTTGCGAAAGCTATTTCCTTTTAGTATACTTTAAAAAGGTGGCAAAACAAAATAACAGGAAAAAATGTCACTTGAAAAAATTGCAACAAAATAAATCAATATCATATTTTAGTCGAATTGAAATACACAATGCATTGCTGACCACTTTCGTATGTTAAAACACATTTGGTGGAAATCCATGTTTTGCACATTGACATAACTAAATCTATGTACGTTTGATATCTAAATCTGCTCTTATAAAACTGAAAGTCAACTGCTGTATTTGTTGAATAGACTAACAGAACCATAGGATTTGCATAAGCATTCCAAAACTCACATGACTTTGGGTGGGGAGACAGACAGTTCAAAACCTTCCCGCCGCATATTCTCAATTAAGATACCTGTTTACACAATGAAAACTACAATCAGCAAATATATGAACTAAATAACCAATTCAGCAGATCAGCATGTGCGTACAATCCGCAAATATATAAACTAAATAACCAATTCAGCGGATTAGCATGTGCAAGTGCAATAAGCAAATATACAAACTAAATAACCAATTAAGCAGATCAGCATGTGCAACTAGAGACAGATATATACACTATCCATTCCTCTGGAATTAATATTTTGGAAGTAAAACAGTTAATTGCAAGTTTAAGAGGGCCATACCTAGTTGAAGTTCTCCCCTACCCTGCACTTCAAAAGACTCTGATAACCCTGGAATAACATTAATGGCAAGATTTGTTTCTGCTTCAGCCATTAACCGCTCACCAATTTTTCCTCCAGTCAACTATAAATACAAGGTTTCCATTAGCTTGTGAAAGATTATATAGATTTATACAAGAAATAAGACAAGCTTTTTATGTCATGTTGAAGATTGTTTAAGCAAAAAACTGGATTTTAAATGCATAGCACATCATTGTTATATCCAAATGATCTGCAAATGATTTATTACTATGAAACCCAAGATAAATTTGGCCACATTGAATCGGAATGTCTTACATGTTAACTTAACTAAGGAGAGTTATCCTTGCATAAATAATAAAAATAAAAAACTAAGGAGGGCTAATGGGAAGCTATACATGTAACCCTCTGATAATAAAAAGTAAATAAGTAAACATGAAGGCTCCTCATGAAAAAGTTAAAAAGTCCTCTTTTAAAACAACATTTTGGGATATAGAAGACTGAAAAGGAAATAAGAAAAACAGCATTAATACATCCTCCTCATCCTTCCTATTTTCTAAACAGTACTTTAGTAGTTTTTATAACCCTTATTTGGACGCGTGCAATTTCACAAATTTATTAATTATTGCTTAATTTTTATTGATTCCTTTTGACAAGAATCACTTTGAGAATTAAATGAGATCTACAACTGTATTAAAAGTTTGCTTACCAATGAAAAAAAATGGTAATCAAGCACTCTTTCTAATACAAAACTATGTAAAAGGCATAACCTGAGTTTTCCTTTTATCTTTTACTTTCTTTTTTCATTCTGAAATCAAGAATAATAAAAGCATATTCTGCAACTGGAAGGCTAAAAGAGAAGTGATCATTTGCCCATTATTTCGATCAACTGAAACAGAGCCCGAATAAGCCTACAAAAGAATATATAATATGTAGTTAAAAAGCAAAACTTCAGATCTTACATGTGAACCATCACGACCAGCCAATGGTGAGTCATTGACACCAAAGGTCATGGAAATAGTTGGGGGGTCCAATTCAATGGTTGGCAAAGCAGTTGTGACCTGGAAGATGCACACTAATGTCAGCTCAAAACAGAAAAAAGATGCCATTGGTTACAATATTTCATTAGAATAATAACAAAAACGATTTGAGCGATGATTGATAAGGGGCTATCGTACAAATAAAAAATAAGTGGGAGCTAGGATCAAGAATGCTACAAATCAGTGCAGCAAATTTAAGTTCAATTAATACCTCTACATTTGCAACTGTGTGGCCTATAGATGGACTTGCTAACCCAGTCATTGATATTATGTCGCCAGCTCCAGCACTTTCAATTAGAACCATACTAGTACCTTTTTTCTTCATCAATTTTGTAACCTGGAATAACAAAATAGAACATTAGTAAATTGTGGCATTCATATAATAATTGAACAAACTCAAAATTCTAAACAACAGCAAGATTTCTTGTCTATCTGAGTCAGTTCCAGTAAGAAAGCTATTAGCTGTGATAGATAAGTGGTGGTTTTGAAAGCTAAATAGAAAATTCATTTAATTTTCATTTTCATTTGACAAATAACATAACCTTACCTAAGATAAAAACAGTACAAATATAAGAAAACAGGTTACTGCATCATTTTGATATACTTAAAATTTCAAGAAAATATATTAAAAAAAAAAAAAATCAATGTAGTTTCACATATATACTTCTTCACATTTATCTAAAATCAGAAAGACCTCCAAACCTTTCCTTCTTCAATTTTTTGAACCCCAGAATCTTTGTTGCAAAGTCCATGGACCCTATCACCAACACGGATAATTCCAGAAGAAACTCGTCCAGTTAATATCCGTCCAAGATAAAAGTCCTTTTCCATCATAGAGACCTAATATGAAATTTTATGAGCACCGTCAAATTCAATGATGCCAACTGACTAGAATATAATGGATGACAACATCAGGAAACAAATAATACAACTTTTTGCAGCAAATTAATTTATTTTTTATAAATTACTTGCTTGCAACGATAAAATACAAGATCCAAATACATATAAGAGTAGCTGAGTTTCAAGTGATATATTACATCAATGTACATTACCCTGAAATAAATTAATGATTTTAAAAAAGTACATTAGAAAAACACATTTGAAAACAATAATGAAACAAAATGACATCTAAATAAATATGTTTCTCAAGAAGTCATATAAACATTATAATATACAAACCATCATTTGGAAAGGCGCATCAGTATCTGCAGTAGGTGGACAAACATGCTTTATGATGGCATCAAGCAGCTGAGACATATTTCTCGCATCAGGAAGAGGGTCTTTGGTGAAGGTGGTGGAAGCCCATCCTTCTTTAGCAGAGGCATATAGAACGGGAAAGTCTAGCTGCTCCTCTAAATAAAAAATAAAAGATCATTAATCAAAATTATTACTAACTGATTAACATCAACAAAATCAAAAAGTAGGTTAGCATAAGAATTTTTTCTCTACTGATATAATTTCCGCACCTGTAGCACCAAGATTGGCAAAAAGATCAAATACCAAGCTCTCCACCTCATTGCATGTCTCCTCAGAAACTGCATTTATAGTAACCACAAACATGGACTTAAGAAAAAGGATAATAAGAAAAAATAATTATAACTGTCAAATAAACAGGGCTTTTACCAGGAAGAACAAATGGGAAACATTTTGTGCACTGAAAAAGCATGAAAATTTTGCAATCTTGAGCAGGATGTTACTAAGCTATATAATATACAAGGCATGGAGATATAAAGCATACATGTGTTTGCCAAAGATATGGAAGAATCATTACACCAATCACAATAATCATGCATGTGCACAAGGTTTCTATCATACAAACCTGCAGGCCGGTCTACTTTGTTAAGGAGAAGAATAGGGCGCAGGCCATACTTCAAAGCTTTTGCAAGTACAAATTTTGTCTGTGCAAGTGGACCCTCACCAGCATCAACTACTAAAACTGCACCTTCAACCATACCCACAACTCGCTCAACCTGTACATTGCATATTAACAATGAAAACCACTCCAAAAAGAAAAAGAAAAAAAAAAAACTAATCAAAATGAACAAAAAGATGGGTTCCACTTTGAGTAAGAGGTCACTTGAAGACTATAAGCTCTATTTCCTACAGTAGTAGTAGTGAAGACATACTTCGCCACCAAAATCGGCATGTCCAGGTGTATCGACCATGTTCAGCTCATGTTCCTTCCATGGAATGGATGTAACCTGAAAGATGGTATAAATTATAGGCAGAAATAAGCAGTGGGGAAGAAAAACAGTAAAGAAGGATGATTCTCTTCAGTTGGAGCACCAAAAAACAATGCACCACCCCACCCCCCAAAATAAATAAATAAATAAATAAAAACCAATAAAACAAAAACTAGAACTAGAGGAGATGCGAAGCAGTTAAATACTACTAATAAAAATGATCCATGATCCATCGGCTAATAAGCTCCAACTTTTAAACATGTATAACATCAGTTACACTATCTTCTACTTCTTTCCTGTCTTCGAGTTCCAGACAAATGCGTTGTGTTAGGGACACAAAAACTTGCACTCAATGATGACATAATTTTTAACGACATAAATAGTGTGATTTCATTTTGAGGAAAACATAAATGGTTTTTAAAACATGTCACATCATCGAGTGTCGATTTTGCGAGTCCCAAACATTACTCTCTAATAATTTAAGGGCGTGTTTGCTTACCTATAAATAATGAAAATAATTGTAAGAAGGAAAGGGTTTAAAGAGAAATGGGAAGGGCGAGGACTATGAATTGAGCAATCTCCTATCAATTTGTATAATTACGTGGGATTTCAGTAAACTAGTTTCTCAAATGTGAATGTCTAATAGATAGACAATGGAAACAATTCCGTGATTTGCATTAACATCCGCAACAATATAATTCATGATCGTTACTGTTTTATAATAGAATGCGATGCGATGTTCCTCAAACAACGTGCTCTGAATATCTTAGCTTTGCAAGAAAACTGAATACGATCTCATTACTAAAATAATTACGACATTAAATTTTGAAGGTAACCTAAAATGCAAAAAAAAAAAAAATTATTTTTCATGGAAGTTAATCGGTAACCAAACCAAGTTTTCAATTCTCCATAAGACTTAAGATAGCCAATACAAATTTCGAAACAAGCCCCCTACTGATTACTGACCTTAGAAGAGATAGTGATGCCACGTTCACGCTCGAGACTGATGGAGTCCATAGCTCGCTCGTGAGGGATATCGGCACCACACTGGCGGAGCAGCCTGTCCATGAGCGTGGTCTTCCCGTGGTCGACGTGAGCAATCACCGCCACATTGCGGATTCGAGTCGGGTCTAGCCAGCTGGTTGGCAAGGGGGATGCGGCGCTTGTAGCCGGAGCGGCCGAGAAGGTCCGTGACAAAGAGGCGCCGGGCGGGGATTGGAGGATGTAAGGTTTGACAGCGGCCGATGGAGAAGAGCGAGCGGAGGCGGAGATTGATTTGCGGGCGGATGACCAGAGAGATCGAATCAACGGACCCGCCATCTTCTTACTCAGTTGAAGATTGGCGAGTTCTGACCCAAGCGACGAACTCAGGACTCAGTAGTCAGTGTGTGGGTTAGGGTTTTAACGTTGTTTTCTAACTGCGAAGGTTTATGTCCCACAAAAGGGAAAGTAATTAATAATGTTACATACGTAATACGTAAATTATAGCTGTAAAAAAATGGTCTTTTTCCAAAGTTTTTACCTGCAGTTGGTTCTAAGCTATTTTTATTCCATTACTTTCTTCTAAGAGTGTTTTATAGCAAAAAATTTTCAATAATTATCGTTTCACTTGCATTTAGTTTAGTGTCATAGTAGAAGAAGATGTCACGACCTTATTTCCATCCAGCATTAATATTTCAAATCGACTACTTGGATTTCTATTTCATCCCTTCAATTTGTTGGACAACTGTGGCTTAATTAATATGTCCATAAAACACTAAGAGCATGTTTGTTGCGTTCTCAATTTTCAGCTTTTAAAATTGTATTTTTAAAAGTAAAAATAAAAAATAATTTTTTGTCATTTTAAAATTTAATGGTATTTTGTACAAATTTTTTAAAACTGTTTTTAAATTTTTTCTTACTAAAAAAATTAATATTTTAACACCATATCATGACATGAACTCATCCAGGTTTAGGTTTAGGTATGGTTTTGGGTCTAGGATCTAAGTATGTGAGCAAAAATATAAAATGTAATATGTTAGACAAAAAAAAATTGAAATATGAAAATAACATTTTGATGTTTTCTATTTTTTAGTTTTTTAAAACTCAATTTTAAAAAACTGTCTTTAAAAAATTTTGTCAAACGGCTCCTATTAGTTTTTGAAAACTGTTTTTAGTTTTAAAAAACAGAAAACAGTTTTAAGTTATGAAACCAAATAGCCTCTAACATTCTGCTGTGACAGCTAAAAAAAGCTTATGAAACCTAACAACAGTGCTTGCTTATTTGATTTCTTTTTCTTTTTTTTTCAATACCAAGATTACACTTTGTAAACTTACAATAGATTTTCCTTCAAATCCATGAGAGAAAGATTTAGAAAGGAAAAAAAGAACACACTATGATTACATATAGAGAAACATTAAAAACAAATAAAAAAACAACAAAGGAATCTCAAGTTTGGCACAAGGAGAAAATGCTTTTGATAATGGCATTGGCTGTGACAATAACCAATATCAATTGATTCAGAGAAAGGCACAAGGTTTGGCCTTCTTTCGCCTTTTCTTTGGTTTCGGAGGCTGCAAGACAACCTTGATTGCTGCATCAAACACAGCCTTCACATTCTGGAAAAAGTTACCAAAAGGCCAAAGTTAGTTTGAGAATTACAGAAAAAGCTAAACTAAACTCATCAAATTTCTTACATACTATTCATTATTATTAAAGTAGACAAAAGATAAAAAAAAAAATGTAACTTTGGCAAATTTCAAAGACAGGTTAATAATAACTGGTAAAACAGAGAAAAAGGGTGTAATCAAGGAAAGGGAAATGAACAGTCTTTTCATAACTTTAGAACAAATGCTCTTAAAAGTGACAACTGAAGGACATTAATTTTGAAAAATGAGTTTCAAAGAGCTAGAAAAGTAAATGCAGCCTTGGACTAAACAAATGTATTAAGGTAATATATGAACTGTGATCACTAATCATAGTTATGCTGCATTCAAATCTACTGTTGATTAAGTATTTATTTGAAACACTTCTTTTTTTAATTGAGAAAATGGAAAACAAATTTAAAGACCTTTATTAGGAAACTAGAAAGCTAGAGATTTCATGTTTAAACCATTATGAAAATAAATGAACCTGCTGAGTCTTGGAACTGCACTCTAAGTAAACAGCAGCACCTATTGCCTTCTTTAGATCTTCACCCTGCAACAATATTGAACCATAAGCTATCATCTACTCCATGGTATTAGAAATAAAAGAATTTCTTTTAAGGAAAAAAAAAATGATGATGATGAAAGATTCTTCCTTTTCTCTCTATATCTTTTCTCTTTTAATGTGAGAGAGAGTGACTTGCCTGTGCTGATGTGATTGGAGTAGCACCAGGATGATCAATCAAATACTGTTTGTCATCCCTCAAATCTGCATTAGCCACATAAATTCAGATTTTAACACAAAGTTTTGGCTAAATTTTCAAATGGTTCCTCCTAGCTAGTACCAACCGGGTCAACATTTTGAAACATACCAAGTTTGGTTCCCACTAGCACAATAGGGACGGTTGGAGCATAATGCCTCAATTCAGGGATCCACTGTTAGAGTGTGCCAATTCAAATGAAAATTGTGTTAGAAAAGCTTAACATATGATTTAATTAGTGAAAACAAATAAATACTGAAAGGGAAACATATCATTTCTTGGCTTTTCTAATTAGGACAAACAACCTTCTTGGAAATATTTTCATAGCTAGCTTTGCTAATAAGAGAGAAAGCTAGTAAGAACACATCTGCACCCCTATAACTCAAAGGTCTTAGCCTATTATAGTCCTCTTGTCCTGCAATCACCAAATTTTATCAGCATTAGCAGCAGCACTTAACTTATTCAACTCAAATACTAAGAAAACAAATGCTCACCTGCAGTATCCCACAAACCCAGATTAACAGTGCTTCCATCAACTACAACATTAGCACTAAAGTTGTCGAACACTGTTGGCACATAGTCCTAGCATACCAAAAGTTGAGAAAATAACATTATAATTAGTGGGATAAACTTATAATGTGATAATAAAATATATATAAACATAAAATTACAGTGGGGAAGGTATTGCTAGTGTAGGAGATAAGCATGCAGGTCTTTCCAACAGCTCCATCTCCTACAGTGACACATTTGATGAATCTAGCAGTACTCATTTTCGAGCTCTCTTTGGTTGGGGACTTGGGACTTGGGAGAGGTTAGTTTCAGTGATGACCCTTTTAGTAATAAGGCTTGATCTTCTTCTCTGTTTTGTGAATCTTCACCTCCATTGAAAATGTAGCAAGTTTAGCTAGAGAAAAAAAAAAGAAAGAAAAGTTGGGAAAGAGGGTATGAATGAAGGGATGAGTATGAATGAGGGTATTGAGGTGATGGTGATGGTGGTGAGTTTGAAATTTGAATAGAAATGGAGGGGCATTGAGGTGTGCATTTAATAAGATTAAGTTATGTATCAACCCACTTTAGCTAATATGTTTCCTTTATTATTCTTTTTAACTTTACTATGATTGCCAATGGCTTTCTGTTCCTTTAAGGGGAAGGCCAGAGCTAAAGACCAAGAAAAAGAGGTGTTTGGTACTCGTGTTAGTTGGTTAAGTGTGGGACAAGGGAAGGGAGAGATTGAATCATGAGTTTTGAGAAAATAAACATTGCTTAATTACCCCAAAAGTACTATAGATGATGTGTATAAAATTAAATAAATAAATAGAAAATATATATGTACCAATTCCAATTTAAAGCTTAATTAAAGGAAGTTTGGATGTATGGAGTTCTATGCTACAAGGGAAGTGGGTCTCTTGCATTTATTGAATTCACCCTTTAAGCTTAGCTTACTTTATAATTCATCTTTATTTCAAATGGTCTTATTTGTGCATTTTTCTAAGAGAAATACTACAATACATTAGTGGTATTAGGCCCTATATAAATGTGTTATATTATTATTAGTATAATTAAGTATTGTGTGCCAAATAATTTAAGTGGAGTTTAGTAATATTTTTGTTTTTGAATTACAAAAATAAGTAAAAAAAAAAAATTTTAAAATAATAAAAATATGTTCTATAACTATTTTTGCTTTTTAATTTCAAAAAATAAAAGCAAAAGTATATTCTGCAACTACTTTTGTTTTTAATTAAGTGAAAAATAAGAAATTGAGATTAAAAAAATGGATCGAAATTCGGCAATAGGGTCCAGGTCCAGGATCAGGACAAAGTACATGTTTAGGGTCAAAGACTGGGCTAGGTCGAGTCTAGAATCAGAGTCGAAGTCGGGTTCGAGTTTGAATTTAGGATCAGAGTCAAATTCTAAAATATTAATGAAAAAATATAAATAAAATATAATTAAAAAATGTGATTTTATTTTGTTTTTAATATTTATTTTTTAATTTTAAAATTAAAAAAGACAAATAGTTTCACAAAACATGTTTTTTGAAACTTTTTTAGTTAAAAGAAATAAAAAAATTGATTAAAAAAGTGTTACAGGATGCACCTTTTATTTAATAATTTTTATAAAATATTACTAATTATTTATAAGAGGTTATATTTGGTAATACTAAGTAGCTACACTGCTCATAACTAATAGCAATATATATTTTTTTTAAAAAAATAATATTTACACTATTTAACAGCAAAATCCATGAGAATTTTTGTTGGCAACTAAATCAACTCTATAAACAATAACAATATATTTATTATCTATTGCAACATATTCTTGAGCAGTCCTATCAGTGTGTTTATAATAGTTATAAACTAAAAATTTAGCTTAAAACTTGTATCACCTCATGCAATGAGGTTCTTATTTTAATAAAATACATTTTCACATGTAGTTATGGAGAAAGGGTAAGCTAATTTTTAAAACATTAGAAATAGTCCTAAAAAATTATATAACATATATATAATTAAGAAAGAAATTAGACTAAAAAATTTATTTAATTTGAATGAAAATTTTCTCTAAATTATATTTAAATTTCTTACAATTATATACTAGAAAACATAAAAAAAATTTCTTAAAAATGTTTAATTTATAAGAACTCAAATGTTGACACGACTAGGGATGCACACAGAGCGGAGAATTGGCGGGAAGTGCTCCCTTCGTCTCCATTCCCGTTAAAATTTTTCAATCCCCATCCCCGCTTATTCTCCATCAGAAATAGGGCACGGAATCCCCTAATAGGAACGGGGATGGGGCGGAGAATCCCCTAATAGAAAAATAAAGTTTATAATAAAAATTTTAATATACAAAAATATTAAACTACATACAAATTAAAATATTACACATTAATTATTATTCAATAAACTAATTATCATCCAAAACATAACTTAAAATTCATAAAAAAGATACTAATATACTAAAAAAATGCAAACATAAATTATAAATTATAAAATATTACTATAAATATAAAATAAAATACTGAACGGGTCTCCGTCGGTGTGGGAAGTGTGATCCCCAAACCTGCCCCGTTTAACATTCGGGGACAAAAAATAATTTCCGTCCCCGTCCCGTTCCTCATTTATGTGAGGAACCCCAGCTCCATTAGAGGCGAGTCCCGTCAGGGCCTATCCCCGTTGGAGAAATGTACAGCCCTAGACATAGACACGACCCCAATAATAATCCATATAATAATTTTTTACATTTAATAGAAAACAAATACACAATTGATTGCACCAAAGGTCCATGCAATGTAGGAAATATATATCAAAACTCAAAGAAGTAATTAAAATTTATATAATAGCGTCTCCTTTATTGATTTATAGACTAAGTGGAAAGTGGGTAGCTGGTATTGGAGCAAATTATAGCTATAATAATTAGTTTAATTTGGTCAGGCTTCATTAACAATATTCTTCTATAAATGCAACTTTTTGACACAAAAACAATATTGCTTCATACTCTCTCATGTGGTAATTAACAATCAATCTATTTGGTATTTACTTAATACAAAATAATTAAAAGGATCATTTAGTAGAAGTATTGAATGAATGAATGGCTCTCATCAGTATACGTTAATACCCTGCTCCACAGCACGGTAATGAATAAGGAGAAATTCCAAATGGTTTTTAATTTTTTTTTTTTTTTTTTGAATTAAGAAATTCTGAATGTGAGTTGCTCTTGCTCTAATAACTATGCATACTAACTAATTATTTAATCATATTTTAGCAGCATAAATAATATTTTAAAAAAATTCTAACAACTAATAAAATATGGAAAAATTTATACTAACTAATAATTTATCGTATTCCAATTGTTGTAACATGTCTGTTCTGTCTTGCTACTCCTGAGACGACTCTGCATGTGCTGGTGCGATGCTCTTTTGCTCAAAGTTGCTGGAACAAGGTTCCAATTACTGCTGTGGTGCCTGATACAATGTTGTTTTCAAGTTGGAAGCGGGTTTGGCATCGTGGAATACGGCTGAGGCTCTTGAGGCTGGTATGGTTTGTTGGTCAATTTAGACTCATCGTAACGATTTGGTCTAGAACTCCAAACACCCTGATGCGGGGGAGGTAGTGGCAATGGCTCAGTTAAATTATGTTGATTGGTTTAATGTTCAAAAACTTAATGCCACAGATGTAAGCTTAAGCGGGCCAACTGCACTACCCGTGGAGCAATGGACAGCACCTGCTTTTCCTTTTGTCAAAGTTAATGTGGATGGTGCACTTTTTACCGACCAAGAGCGGTATGGTCTGGGTTTGGTTGCAAGGTCTGCTGCGGGTTGGGTTTTGGGGGCCAAAAACTTATCTAGAGAAGGTGCTTTGCAACCTCATATTGTTGAAGCCATTGGAATCAAGGAAGCTCTCTCTTGGAGTAAAGCAAATGGATGGTCACATGTTGTCGTTGAGTCGGATTGTTTAAGGGTCATTAGTGATTTGCAAAAGTTCAAAAATATGGCTTCTCCTTATGACCATATTCTTAATGATTGTATGACTTTGGTTGCTGATTTTGATATTGTTTTTTTTTTTTTTTATTTTTGCTAAACGGTCTGCTAATAAGGTTGCGCATGCTTTGGCGCGATCTTCTCTTTTTGAGGCTGACTGTACTTTTAGTAGAGACTCTTTACCTTTTATTTTTGCATCCTGGATGATTTAGTTTAATGAAATTTAACCATTATTTTTTTAAAAAAAAAAAAAATAAATCTTCTAGTTGTTTTCTAATCCATTTTTTCTTTATATAAAATCTTGTATGTTGTATAATTATAATAAAAAAATAATTAGGTGTGCAATAAAATATTTTAATTTTAATTTTTTGTACTTTAAATAATTTGGAATTTAAAAAAAAGTTAAAAATATTTATAAATAACTATAAAATACATAATTTTATAAAAAATAAATAAATTAAAAAACTCTCATTAATATTGAAATAGATAAGAAATTTATTAGAAAGATTATTTACTTATTTATTATTTTTTTTTTTTTTTTGAAATGATTAGAAAGATTATTTTAATGTACTTGTATAGTTGTATTTGTATAGAATTAACCTTTGTAATTGTAATGATCATAATTGTATTTTTACGTGTAAAAAGTGTACATGCTTAGATATGTATAGATTAGATTTTCTCTATATGTTTACTTAATATAGAAATGCATCAGTATATTCAATGTCCTGAATGCTCTTATCTTTTATTATGTGTTACCTTTTACTTAATGTAGAGCAGATTCTCAGTCATCTCAGCCACTTGCCTTGGTTTTATTTCTTTACTTTTCCCATATTTCAATCTATGTAATATATGGCTGGCTTTGGAAGTTAGGATTTGATTGAAAAAGATTAAATTAGACTAAATTAGACTGAATTGAATTGGAAAAGATTGGATAATGCTAAAAGTAATTTTGTGTGTAGTTTAAGAAAAAATTAAACTATTTTATTTATTTATTTATTTATTTTTTAAAAAAAAATACATTAAAATATATATAATAATAAATAAATAATTCTAAAAAAAATGAATAATAAAAATAATTAAATTATAAAATAAAATAAAATAATATATCATAAATATATAATAAAATTATTTATCATATTTTTATTTAATAAATAATTAAAATAGTAAAATAAAAATACTTGAATAATATAAAATTATTTATGCTAAATAATAATTTAATTACTAATTAAATACAAATATTAGTTTTCTAAAATATTGATATAATTTTTTTAGTAATTTAAAAGGAATATATAATATTATTATCATATTGTTTCTCTTAAAATTAATTTAATTAATATTATTTTAAATTTTAAAAACCTATGTAAGATAATTCAAAATTATACATTTTTTTACTAGTTTTAATAAATACGTTTTTGATTAAAAAAAAATATACAATAACTTTTTAATAATTCTTTCATTTAAAATCTTATTAAATTTAAAAAATATTAACAAAATCAAAATGAAGAAAAAAAAAGATAAAAAAATCTCACATGTATGGGATTATTTATCCCATCTCGCTATTATTTATCCCATCTAGCGAGATGGGATAAATAATCCCAGACAGATGAAATTAGTTGGATTAGCTATCCAAACTTTCAGCATGCCCAAATACTAGACCGAATAAATTTGTCTGTTTAATCTAATTCATGTATACCAAACATGCCTTATGAGTGTTGTTATTAGTAACACAACACTCGAATAGATTTTGAGAAAAAAAAACAACTATGAAATACCATTTATTCAGCCAAAAAAAAAACTATGAAATACCATTTCAAAAAATGAAAACAAAAAAACCACTATGAAATAATATTTCACACTAGTATCACCTGTGTTGAGTAGCATTGTATCCTTAATATTTTCTTTTTAAATTTCATATCATATTACAATAAATATGAGTATTTTTACCTAAAAACTAATCCTAGTGATTTGGATATCAATGTTTGACATGTGGCAAGTAAGAAAATATTTACGGAGTTGAGTAGTCCTGAGTCATAGCAATTAGTTTGGGAGGGGTCCCTAGCTCTGCGCCTAGGTTGACTCTAGGAACTTCAAAATGGGTATTTAAATCCCGCTAAGTTGTTTCCAACTCACCATCCTTCAATATTATGAACTAAGAAGAATCCAAGTTTGAGGCCTGAAAATTGAAAAGAGACAAAACAGCATCTCGAAAGTCAACTCGGGCACCTAGGGTTTTCACCCAGCACCCAGTTTGACATTCCTGACTAGGGTTTCAGTTTTCGGGTTCGTCTTAGTGAAAATGCCTCAAATTTGTACTTAGACATGAATAAGACATTCCATAAACATGTTATAGGTACTAGAATTAGAATTGGAACACTTCCCCTTTAAAACACTCGGGCACCTGGTGCCTGGGCCACTTGGTGATGCACCCAGCGTCAGGTTGACATATTGTCAAATTGGGACGCTTACAACAACAATATTGAAGAGGTGTCTTGAGCCTTTTCTTCATCTCAATCCAAAACGAGGAATCAAATGCTTTTGGGAAAGAAACCAATCGACCTGGAGGCCAAAATTGGGACCTAGTGCCCAGGTTAACTTGGTGCTAGGTTCCAACTCCCAGGTTGGCATGTTGTTAACGTGGGCCACTTCCAACGACACTTCAAACAAAGTTTTCTGGGCATATTCTCTGTTTTCATGAGCAATTAAGATATGGGTGCTTTCGGGGAACAAACAGAGCCATCTGGGAGTCAGAATTGGGACCTAGCACCCAGGTTAACCTGATGACAAGTCCCAGTGCCCAGGTTGACCTGATGCATGGTCCTAGCACCCACGTTAACATTATATCAACCTAGGTCAGTTCCAAGTGTTTTCTCTGAAAAGTGTTTTAGGTAACTTTTCTATTTTTCAGAAATAACAAAGATACAAAAGTGATCTTGGGAAGCAAACGAGATCGTTTGAGAGCCAAAACAGGGCCTCGACGCCCAGGTTGACATGCAAGTTGGTTTGCAAGTTTTTTGCTCTTCAAACACGAATTTTGCTTTGACAATTCTTCTTATTTTGGTCAAAAATAGGGTAGAAGACCTCATTCGCAACATGGAATGCCATAAAAGTATCAAAGCGAGCCTCGAGAAATCCCCGAGGAGCACCCAACGCCCAGATTGGCATATAGCCTAGTGTACTGGGTTCTGATTATTCGATTCTAACTTCGTCTCAAGCATCTAACTATTTTTTCGTAGTAAACGAGAGCTACGACTTATGACAAGTCAAATTCACACTTTGATATTTAACATTTTCGGCAAAGTGGAATATAAACAATAATTTACAATTAAATAAAAAATTTCCTCTTAATGAAATCTCTCCCTCTGTCTCTCTCACTCATCTTCTATTTCTTCAACTAAAGCCTTTATGAAAATAGTGTTGCTTCTCAAATCATCCGTACCCAAATCACTGTCCACATCTGTTATCAAAACTAAAGGAATCGCTGAAGGAAATGGAAGAAGAAACTGAAGGAATCGCTGGAAGGAGAGGTTCAGTTTGGAGAGGCCATGATTTAGATGAGGAAGAAGGAGCTTTCTTTGTGATGCAATGAGAATAAAATAAAGGGAAGGTTGTCTTTATTTTATATTTGTTGGAGATAAAATTCTTTGGTGGGTTTGACGTGGTTTTTTGGCTTCTTGATCAGAGTCTAATGATTGAGTAGAAGCAGACCAATATTGAAGAGATTTGTAAATTTAAAAAAAAAAAAAAAAAAAAAAAAAAGAGAGAGAAGTGATTGAAGATGATGATGAGATTGTGCCTCTGCTTACAGCAAACAAGATTAAGAAGAAGGATTATAATGGTTCTTTTTAACTTTCATTTATTGGTGTATTCATCTCTTTTGTCTTGTGGCATCAAACGCAAGGATGCAAATACCAATAATATTACATTATTTCGATTATACTCTGTGCTGAGATAAAAAACAGGTTTTAGTTATTCATTTTTCTTTTGTCATAGTTTATTAATTTCATGTCTCCTGTTTGTTGATTATTTTTGTTAGTCTTCAGTGGGAATAAGCACACCAAATGTTTATTCATGCAAGTGATGAGAGTGAGAGAAGTTAAATATAATGAAAGCAAATGTATCAGCTTTAAGAAAAAATTGGGTTCAATCAAACAAAACATTTGGTTTGCTTATTCCCAAACAAATACAATAGGAATACAATTCATGCAGGTAACCATCTTAAAACAAAAAATAAAATAAAATAAAAGGGAAAAGAAAGATCTCCACCAAAGATGCTTCTATCTAAGTATCAATGTAATGTTTTAATGTCATTACTTTCAAAAAAAAAAAATGTAATGTTTTAATAAACATTTATTTTCTTTAATATTTTATATTAAAGGTCATAATTTTTCATGTTTTTAAATGTCGGAACTTTTGAACTATTGTGTTCCAGATTGGAAATTTTTAAAAAAGTTCTATCTTTGTTTTCCATTCTGAATTTGGATTTCTAGGATAGTTTGTTGTAATAATTGAGCTGCTCATAGGATTGTTGCTTGAGATGCTCATATGATTGCTGCTTGAGCAACTTCTTTTAATATTTCTAATTTTCTCACTGTTGGGGAGGTTGCACAAACTGTTGCAGCCATGAATTGGTGTTGGTATTTTCTTCTATTTTCCCCTTATCTTAATGATGAAGTTTTTTATTTAGCAAAAAAAAAAAAAAAAAAGAGGTTTTAGAATTTTTAAATAGTAGTTGTTAAATATTTAATCTAATACTCACTTAAAAGTGGAAGGTTAAAAAATGTCTCTAATATTATAAGAACAAAATTAATGTTTCTACCATAAAATTATTCTCTAAATATAATCCAGTATTAGTATTATCATCACCACCAACATTAATATTAATATTGCTTCTAAGCTTAGATTTATTTTTATATTCAACTTTATCAATCTTACAAAATATATAAAAAATAAGTTTTATCAAAAACTATTAATTAACAGAAGTCGACAAACATAAAACCATAATAACATAAAAACTAATTTCCATAAAAAAACATAGAGCATACTATTATCTTGATGTTTTTTTAATTTAAGCTTTAATTTTTTTTAGAAGAATCAACATCTTTAACAAGTTCTAAAATCTTAGAATCTAAGAAACTTTTTATCTGCTAAAAAAATGAAAATGAGAAGAAATTGGTTATCAAACCAAAAGATTAGAACATACTTCAGTCAACCAAACTATCTAACAAACACAACTATCTAAAAAATAACAAAAAGAGGAGAAACCATACACTGCACAACCAAATAAAAAAAATACACAAACAAGTCGAAAATCATTAAAAAAATTATGGAAACAAATATAAAATGATAAACAATTCAGCATCAACATGAAAAATGATAAACCCATTTGAAAAAAAAAATAAGAAAGTAAATAAATAATAACAACTAAAAAATCTAAAATCATTAAAAAACACACAAACAAGTCTAAAACTATTAAAAAAATATATAAACAAATCTAAAATGATAAATAATTTGGCATCAACATGAATTATGACAAATTCATTTAAAAAAAATAAGAAAGCAAATAAATACTAACAACTAAAAAAGAAACCAGTTATGAAAATCTATTTTTTTTTGTTGAAAAAAAAAACGAAAAAACAAAGAAAAAATCAAGCACACCAAATACTAAACCAACTCGGATGAACATCACAAAAATAAAATGTACACAAAAGAAATAAAAATTTCAAAACAACTCACAAAAATATACCAACAAATATTTTAGAGAAAGAAAAAAACCCCAAATTCTAAAACTAAAGGAAGTACTTATGGTATCATGGGCTATATGGAACACTCGAAATGATCTCACATGGAATAAAAGAACAAAAATGGTTGCTGAAGTAGTTTCATTTGCAAGATCTAACCTTAATCAATGGAGTTATGCTCAACAAAGAAGAATAGAACCTTTACTTGTTCATGATATACTAGTTTCTGAGGTAGAGCATTGGACTACACCTGCAACTAATACAATTAAGGTCAATGTAGATGGTGCTATTTTTGAAGCTACAAATTCATTTGGTTTCGGCTTTATTGCTAGGAGAAGCGATGGAATAATTGTGGAGGCAGTATCGGTTGGAAAAATGGGTCGTGTCTCTCTTGAAATTGCTGAAATTTTAAATATCAAAAAGGCCCTTAGTTGGATTAAGGGCAAATGATGGCAACAAGTTTCACTTGAATCCAACGGTTTGGTAGTTGTTCAAGTTATTAATAGTTCGGTACAGCTTCCTTTAGCTTTTGGATTGCTGGTATGCAATTGTCAACAACTTTTGGCGAATATGAATTTTGTCAAGTTTAATTTTGTTAAACGTTCTGCTAACAAGGCAGTGCATTTTCTTGCAAGGCGTTCTTGTTTTTCGTCAGTTCGTGTCTTTTTTTGACTACAAGTCATCTTCTGAGTTAGTAGAGATTGTTAAGAATGATTTATTTTATTAATAAAGTGAACCATTTGCATTAAAAAAAAAACTTAGAGAGAGAGAATGGGAGGGAGATATGTAGTGAGAGAGAGATATATATAGATATATATAGAGAGAGAGAGAGAGAGAGAAAGCTTTACATTTTTTTATTGGGGAAAATTCTTACTTAATCTCAAAAGAGTAATTTAATTAAAGTACAAGTCTAATCTATATGTCACTGTTGGGTTTTATGCCCTAAATAAAACTCTATTTCAATGTAATCTCTATCATTTAATTATCAATAAAGAGACAAAAGTATTTTCATCACTTATTTAATGTGTCATTTGGTTCATGTTATCATTTATATGTTTATTTAATTTATAAATTCATCCTAAACCCTTATCACATTAATATTCTTGTTTATTGTGTCGTTAGCACAGTGGAAAGTAATCAAGATTGTGTGATTAAATTTATATTCCTAGATTTATCAGTACACAGGGTTTAACTGATATGATAATCTACAATATAGTTTACTTGCACCTTGGATAAGTGCTATTTCCTTTCCAGGATATTGGTTAAAGTAAAGCTTGGGTTGGATGCATGGAGTATGCATTGGAAGGGACCGATATTGAACTTGGTTTAGATATGATAAATTTACCGTAATATCTATTTAATTCAATATCACCTAGTTGATCCTAGATCAAATGATCTTAATCTTGACATGGTTAGGTTCGATCTCAATAGTACTATACATGTTCTTTGATTTGTTAGTTAAGCCTACTTTTTGGTCAGGGTGATATGTACATTTTGGGAACATGGTAGTGCAATTGAGTGGGAGCGCTAGTCATAGATATGGAATCTATAGCTTCTATCTGGACATAAAAGTGAAATGATGATTTCTTTTGAGCTTGGCTAAGCAAAGATAAATGGTTGAGTACTCATTTCAGTGATTATGTTAGTTCACTGAAATATAGGTGGCTAAGTGTTTTAAGGATAAAATACATTGAAGGGTGTAACGGTAAATTAATCCCTATACAATGTAAATCATCTGTAGAGGATCGTTGATTATTGGGATTATAACAATGGATAATTAATAGCTTATCTATATCGTGGAGCATATGGAGCGTTCTATATAACTGAGAGTGCGATTCTAAATTCTATGGTGGATGCAACGAGGAATTAATAAGTTAGTGAATTTACTTGGTAAATTCTAGATGTGCTTATTGGAAGCTTAGATATATAGGCCCATGGTCCCCATACTAGTTGAGACAATACTACTTCTAAGACTCAGTTAATTGATTTTAATTAATCAATTATAATTCTAAAATTAGAGTATGTCTAGTTTATGAATTTTTCACTAAGCTAGGGCTTAATTGTGAAGAAAAGAGATTCTAGGGTTTTATTTGTTAATTAAGAGACTTTGTTAAGTCTAATTAATAAATATATTAAATGACAATATTATTTAATAATTAATTTTAGTTATTAAATAATTAGAATTGGCATTTACGTGGTTAAATTGGAAAAATGACATTTTTGAGAAAATAAGATGGAAAATTTGAAAAATGACAAAATTGCAAAGTGGGGCCCAATATCAATCCATGGCCGGCCACTCCATAGCAATTTACCATTTAATTTTTTTATTATTTTAATGCCAAATAAATCTAACCTAACCCTAAGTGGTTTCCTATAAATATGTAGTGATGGCAAAAGGAAAAGAGGATGCATCTCATTCCTTCAGTAAAATTTTGAGCCTCCTTTCCTATACCAAAATTGAAACCTCTCTCTCTCTCTCTCTCTCTCTCTCTCTCTCTCTCTCTCTCTCTCTCTCTCTCTCTCTCTCTCTCTCTCTCTTTCTCTCTTCAATTTCAAACCCTAGAGTGAGTAGAGTAAGTGCCTACACACATCAAGTGGTACTCAATCATAGTGTGTAAGGTTGTGAAAAATCCAGTTTCAAGAGAAGGAGATTCGAACTCAGATCTTGGTGATACTCTGCTACAGAAAGGATACAAGGGTTAGAGATCTAAGTGGAAGGAGACATTATATTCCGCTGCAGCCATTGTAAGGTTCCTGAAACTTTATATGTGTTTATTTCATATCGTTTTAGAAGTTCATGTTTAGGATATTAATAACATACTTGTTAGTAAATCTAGATCCTGGTAAAATAATTCCAACAGTCACTCCATCAAGAGGTTTACGTCAAGGAGATCCATTGTCTTCATACTTATTCCTCATATGTTTTAAAGGATTATCTCGTTTGTTACAACATAAGGAATCAATTGGAAACCTACAAGGTCTCAAGCTCACAAGACATGCTCCTTCAGTCTCACACTTATTATTTGCAGACGATAGCCTCTTGTTCTGTAGAGCTAACAAAGAGTCTGCAAGGGCCATTAGGAGAGTACTGCACATTTATCATAAAGCCTTTGGTCTGTGCCTCAATAATCACAAATCTGTCATGCCCTTTTCACCTAACACGCAAGATGATGCGAATACTTCTTTCTCTCAAACATTAGGTATGCCTATATGTGAATATCACGAAACATATTGGGGGTTACTGGCCTATGCAGGAAGAGATAGAACAAAATTATTCAGCAGCATTAAAGAGAGAATTTGAAAACTTCTTCACGATTGGAATGAAAAACTTTTCTCTATTGGTGGGAAGGAGGTATTTATGAAAGAAATGGTTCAATCCATACCCACTTATGCTATGAGTTGCTTTCGCCTTACAAAAAAGTTTTGTGACCAGTTAGAGTCTATGATGGCAAATTTTTGGTGGGGATCTAATCAAAACGGGTCAAAAATTCATTGGAAAAGGTGGAAACAATTTTGCAAATCTAAATTTGAAGGGGGTATGGGCTCCAGATCGTTTATCCATTTCAATCAACCTCTCCTAGCTAAGCAAGCATGGCGTATCCTTGAGTTTCCAAACTCCTTAATTAGTCATTTGCTGAAGCATACATACTTCTCAAATAACTCTTTTTTAGAAGCAAGTATTGGACACTCACCTTCTTTAACATGGCAAGATATTCATTGGGGTCGAGAGTTACTTGTTAAAGGTCTACGCTACAAAGTAGGAAATGGCTATAACATCACTTGCGGTAGTGATCCGTGGGTCCCATGCCATAATGAATTTAAGCCGCTATCTTAGATCGGACCACCGACATTAACAGTGTCATATTTCATCAACGACAACCGGGAATGGAACCTCACTTTGCTAAATGAGCACTTTGCTCCAATTGATGTTGATCGGATCCTTACAATCCCACTAAGTTTCTTCCAAACTCATGACAACTGTTAGGTTAGTTAGTTTTAGTATTAATTTTAGATTAAATTTGGTATATTTTTAATTTATATTCGTGTTTGGAGTATTTTTACGCTTGTTATTTTTTATTTTTAATTTAGTAATACTTCATTTTATTTTTTCTATTATTATAAATGACTCTTAATTTATAATAATTGTTGAATTATTCTAAAAAAAAATGTACTCATACGTTATTATTTTTTTTCTAAAAATTAGTAATATATACGGTTGCATAATGAAATGCAAATTGTTCCTTCTATTTTGAATCTTTAAAGTTATAAATATAACCTTCAAAGATTAGAAATAACATATGAATTTTGTAAACAAACTTTTCATAAATATAGCGTGTTATAAATCACAATAAAAGCCATTCCAGTGATAAAATTTTGTGTTAAATCAACACTAAAAATATACTATTTTAATATTATATTTTTTCCTATTCTAATTATAATACTTAAAATTATACAATTTTTTTTATTATTATATTATTTTATTAATATAATAATATTATATAATTATTTACTTTTTGATAAACTAATTTAATTATTTAAAAGTACATAAAGTAACAATAAAAAAATTTGCTATGTCTCAGTGTCTCACTGTGTCCCACTATTTTTAGTGGAGCACTGTAGATTCTCTTATATATAAGATGACATTTAAAGTTGAGTTGAAATATTTTTGTGTAAAAACTACACTATTTTTAAATTTTTACCATCCTATTGGAGATGGTCTAAGGTCATCTCCAATGCTCAAACTTAAATATAATATCAAAATAACACCAAAAGAGTATAATTTTAGCACTAAATTTTATTCTATTCCAACCACAACACTAAAATTTACACTAGAAAATATTTTTTATTATTATATTAATTTATTAAACTATCACCCAGTATAGTATGTATATAAATATAAAAATTTAATCATAAATACATTATTTTAATATTAAAAATTATGAAAAAAATTTAGTGTAGTCTATAGTGTCACACTAAAAATAGTGTGACACTATAGACTCCTACATATATAGGATGAGATTTAGAATTCCATTGGAGTAGTTTTGCGTTTAAACTCTACTACTTTTGGGATTATAATGTCTCATTGGAGAAGCTCTAAGAGCGTCTCTAATGGTGTACCATTTCACCATATCGGTGTGAAATTTTCGTACCATTTCACTCTAATAGACACCAAATTATGCACCAAAATAGTGGACACTAAATTCTACACCATTAATGGTGTTAGATTTTAAATTTACACAAATTTAGTGTTAAACTTTTTTTTTACATTCTAACTCTTGTTTTAATTTCTTATAAAAAATAATTTTACATTTTAGTTCTCAAATAAAAATTTATTACAAAAGTAATAATTAATTTAATTAAATTGCTAACATCTTGAAAAATAACAATAACAAAAATACTAATATTAATATTAAATAAAATAAAAATAACATAACACCAAATTATAAAACTAAAAGGAACAACATAAACAAACCAAAGATATGGATATCAAATGAAAATATTAGCTTCTAATATTTTTTTGGTCGACATAGACAAATTAAGAATACAAATGCTCACTATGTCTTTCGAAATGTATTAATTGACCATACGTGGGAATATAATAATAATTAGAAAATTAAATTTGGTAGGTGTACTTTTTTTTTTTTTTTAAAAAAAAAATGTGCAATGTTTAATTGATTTAATAAATATTTTATTTTACTAAATTAATTTAAGATTTTAAATTCTTAATAGTACCCATGATATAATTATATCATAAATTAATTAATTTAGTTTATCAATGTAAATAGTATAAAATACGAGATTATTTTAGTAAAATATATTTGTTTGGTGGAATATTTGGTGTTAATTATTGAAGTTGTTGCACCAAAAATAAAAGATTTTATACTAAATTGATGTAAATTCTATACCAAAAATAAAATAATTAATGTAAATGTAAAATATAGCTCACTTTGTTGAAAGTCTACTTTAATAGTGTGCTAAATTATGATGCAAAAATCTCACATAATAAAAAATGATCCAAATTGCATCACAATATAGCATGGTGCAAAATTTACATCACAATAAATGTTATGTTTTTATATTTACTATTATGCTATTTTTAATATTTTATTATTATAGTTTAGTTAGCATACTAATTTAAATTAAATGACTTTCATAATATTTATTATTTTATTATTAAATTTTATATTTACTTTATTATTTTATATTTTTAATAAAGTATTAGATAAGCATTAAATAACATATTAAATTTTGTATCAAAATAATAAAAATTGATACAAAATTACAAAACTATATATTAAAAAAAAAAAAAAACTAATAGATTACCATAAAAAATGCCCAAAGTCAAAATTGCTATATTTAAGTAAAACACCCTTAAAAAATCATATTAAATGTAAATTATTCAGGACAGTTTATTCTCATTTAGCCTAAAAATACAACCCCTTACCAGAAAAAAAAGAAAAAATGTAGTCAGTCTTTCCATCTTTGTCTGTTCTCAGGCTCTCGCCCA